>NC_092373.1:91835003-91953970 GCF_030028105.1 Mobula birostris
TTGTTTGTAACTTTTAATCACAGTCTGCTCTTTGAGCGGCAGCCCAGCCCTCCTATTCTGCTTCCTGCCACCCAACTTCTCACAGCCAGGCCAATTCTTCGCCTTCACTTCTATGTGCTTCTAATTCAGTTACTACATCCCAGAGGCGTGCGGATTAGAAGGTCATCGGGTCACTGTAAATTGCCCCTAGTGTGTGGGTGAGTGGGTGGAAAGAAGAGACTGGGAGGGATTTTGTGGGAAGAATAAAGAAGAATTAGTGCAAGTAGTTGGAAAATAAATGCTCTTTGGTAAGGGAACATTTGTGGATGAACATGGATAGCCAATGGTTTGGGTTGAATCCAGGTGGAGGGTTTTGATCTTAAACATCCACTGCCCACTTCCCTCTGCAGATGCTGCCTGACCTGCTGAATTCCTCCAGCAGTTTGTTTTGTTTGCCTCCATATTTCAGTATCTGGTATCTCTGATGTCTCCATTGTAAGTGGCGGATTGATGTTTGGAGTAGGGTTAGTGTGCTAAACAGCCTGTTTTTGTCCTGATTAACTCTGACTCCATGACTAGTAACGTCAAACAAATGGGGAAAAAGAGCAAAAAACCAACCAGTCCATAATTTTCCAGTGCAGTCAGGGACTATGTTCAGAGGGAACACAAGAGACTGTAGATGCTGGAACCTGACCTGGAGCAACACACAAGAAGTTGTAAGAAGACAGTGGAACAGGCCATATCTATAGAGGGAACTGAACAGTCGTTATTTTGGCTCAAGGTGCTTCAGCTGGACAGGAGCTTATTCAAACAATGGGGCCACCCTACAAGGTCCAGCAACAGCTGGTGTGGAGAGCTCTGTGTTGCATTACATCTGCTTCAGCTTTGAACTCACTGCAGCCAACTAACAATTATCTCCAGAACTGCCGGTGACAAATGGTACTTGCCAGTCCCCATTTTACAGAATGCAGAAGTCACAAACAAGGTTGGGATTTATTACCAAACCCTTAAAGTGGTGGGAACGCAACCTTCTCAAACCACTGGAGTCCATTTGGTGAACGAGCCACAAGATGACTCTGGGTGGTGAGCTCCAGGGTTTCCTGTGAAGGGAAATAGACAGTCAAAGATTCAGTTCAAGATCATTCATCTTTCAGTCCCAATAACTGCTCAGTGGAAGAACGGTGCACCCACTCTGACTTGCTCTTAACAGTATGTTCCTCCAGGACGTTGATTCCAAATGATGGTGAGATCAAGATAACCTATTAGCTTTCTCTTGTCAGAATAGTCATCGTTTCAAATGTTGAAAGGCATGGACAGAGTGGATGTGGCAAAGTTGTTTCCCATGATGGGGGAATATAGTACAAGAGGGCATGACTTAAGGATTGAAGGGCGCCCATTCAGAACAGAAATGCCAAGCAATTTTTTTAGTCAGAGGGTGGTGAATCTATGGAATTTGTTGCCACGGGCAGCAGTGGAGGCCAAGTCATTGGGCGTATTTAAGGCAAAGATTGATAGGTATCTGAGTAGCTAGATGCAGACTAGGAGATCGTTTTGCTGAACACCTATGCCCTGTCTGCCAGAGAAAGCAGAATCTCCCAGTGGCCACACATTTTAATTCCACATCCCATTCCCATTCTGACATGTCTATCCACGGCCTCCTCTACTGTAAAGATGAAGCCACACTCAGGTTGGAGGAACAACACCTTATATTTCGTCTGGGTAGCCTCCGACCTGATGGCATGAAAATTGACTTCTCTAACTTCCACTAATGCCCCACCTCCCCCTCGTACCCCATCCGTTATTTATTTATATACACACATTCTTTCTCTCTCTCTCCTTTTTCTCCCTCTGTCCCTCTGACTATACCCCTTGCCCATCCTCTGGGCTTCCCCCCCGCCCCTTTTCCTTCTCCCTGGGCCTCCTGTCTGATGATCCTCTCATACCCCTTTTGCCAATCACCTGTCCAGCTCTTGGCTCCATCCCTCCCCCTCCTGTCTTCTCCTATCATTTTGGATCTCCCCCTCCCCCTCCCACTTTCAAATCTCATACTAACTCTTCCACAGTTAGTCCTGACGAAGGGTCTCGGCCCGAAACGTCAACTGTACCTCTTCCTAGAGATGCTGCCTGGCCTGCTGCGTTCACCAGCAACTTTGATGTGCGTTGTAACAATTTAGACTAGTGGATAATAAAAAACTTTGTCACAGCCATTTCACCAAACTCAGTAAGACGCACCTGGATAGCAAAGTTAGGTGAATCAATAGTGTGAGGTGCCAGGGAACAGTGAAATCTCTGTGTGAAATGGGATGACAGGAAGCTGTGAGATCACCAGACACAATGAGTTAAGTGAATATATACTAGAACAATAAGATATGTGGGCTGAAAAAAATGCTCAGTAGAACTAGAAATGACTATGCCCATAAAAACGCAACACAAAAAATAGGTTGTCCATTCTGCACAGGCTGGTCAAAATGAGCTAAGTAAAAACAGAGGTTATTTCCCAAGGTGAAAAGCTTGGTTCCAGTGAACTGTCTGTTTGAGACTAGAACACTAGTGATAATAGCACAAATCTTCCACTGACAGCAGTGACCACCCAACTGCCTCTATGCTTCCTTATGATCTCCTTAGATCCTTCCTCACCGCAGAACAGGTGCAGCTTTAAAAAGAGCTGGGGTCCAGCTGTTAGATACACAACTGAAAGAATTGTTCACATTGCAGGTGACCTGTAGAGGATCTAGTGAACACACACGGTAATTCTCAAAACAATCAGAGACAGGTTGGCACTTACTTAAGCAACAGGAGCAGTGCTTGCCGACTTCACTAGACAAAGAGAGATCGTTGTACTGTAGTTTCTGTGCTGTAGTTTCTATGGTTGTGAACACAGAAGTGTACCCCTCTGCTAAAATGGTGGGAGCATGGACACTACGTAGGTTTGTGAACGAACAGTGCAAACTTTGACGCTTCCAATACATTCCATTCAAGAAGAATATATCTTTTTAATCCACCCTCCAACTTGTCTCTCCCACCAGTCACACTCTGTCTCTCTCACTGTCACCCAGTACACCACTCTCCACACAGCTTCCCTTCACCCCTTTTCATCATTCCACTCTCACCCCTTCCTCAACAGTTCCCATCTCTTCCTCCCAAAATACTCTCACCCTGCCTCTCTCACTAATCCCAACCTACGTCACCCCTTGCTCTCCAACTCTGTCTCACCCGTTCCTCCCCACCCTGCCTCATCTACTGCTCTCCAACACTTGCTCGCCTGCCTCATCCTCTGCTCCCTACCCTACCCATTGCTTTCCCCTCTAATTGCTCTCCATCCTAATACATTCACTGCTCTGCCACCTGCCTCACCCACCATTCCCCACATCCTTCCTTACCCTCCACCCCTTCACATCCTCACCCGCCAAACTCCACCTCACCTCACCCATATTTTCCCAAACCCTTCCTTACCCACCCTGCCTTTCCGTCGAGTTGCAGCACTGAGCTCAGATGGTTGGGTGCTGCAGCAGATATATTGATAGTCTTTGCCGATAGCTTCCTGATAACCTAACCAACAAACCATCTCATAAGAGTTTACACCAGGGATGGCCAACATATGGCACATGCACCAAAAGTGGCGCATTGGATGATTAGAAGTTGTGCATTGCACCCCAGTGATAATAATAAAAAAGTAAGCCTACTCATGCAAAAGGTATTAACCAAAAACCGATTTGTAGAAGAAAAATCTATAACAGGAATTCAAACTAGGAAAGGAGGACTTTTGTTCTGCAGTGCGTCGCAGGTTTTTGCCAGTCAGTTTACAACTGACACTTGTGCGCTACGGAGTTGTGCTTTGTTCGTCCTTTGTGAACATTTGCAGTTTTGTACTTTTTCAAAAATTAAGCCTTGTTTTTACATTCAGTTACCCATTACAGTGCAAAAGAAAATGAGCAAAAGAAAAGCAGAAAGTGATAGTAAGCGCGAATTCAATGAACAGTGGGAAAATGAGTTCTTATTTATAGTGGGTCCATCAGGAAAATCTTTGTGCATTGTTTGTGAAAACACTTTCTCACATAATAGAAGACATGATCTTAATAGACACTATAAAACACAACATCGGACTGAAATACAAGGAAAATTGAAGTCAGAGCTTGGATCTGAGTTATGGAAAGAATATGCGATTAAGAAAAAGGAAGAAATCAAAAGAAGACAAAATATATTTGTTAAAAGAAGTTGTGGAAGTCTCATTAAGGTAAGTAATGTTTATCGTGTTTTTATATTAAATCAATATATCATGTAAAAATGCTAAATATGTCTATATTAACATATTTTTACAAGAATTGAATGGGGGTACAAGAGTTGTATGGCACACCTGAACTCATCCGTGAAAATATTGACGCATGGTATGTAAAAGGTTGGCCACCCCTGGTTTACACAGGCAGTAAATCGAATGATAACTGTGCATATTAGCGTGTCGGGAGCAATGGAACAATTGGTCACAGAGGGGTGATAGGGAGATGATGGGTAAAGACTGAACAACACAAGGTGTGAGAGAGAGCTGGGCAACACGCGTGGACAATGAGAAACAATGGGAGCAAAAGATTGAAAGGAGTAATAGGAATGAAGGAGACAATGGGAGGACTCTCTGGGTGTGGAGGACCCAATAAGAGCACAGGACCTAATAGGACCCAATTGGAGTAGTGAACACAATGACAGTGGAGACAGGAGGACCCAATGGGAGTGGAGAATCCAATGGTGGTGGTGGTGGACCCAATGGAAGCAGTGGTACCCAGTGGGAGCAGAGGACACAATGGGAGTGCAGATTCCAATGGTGGTGGTGGACCCAATGGGAGCAGTGGTACCGAGTGGGAGTGGTGGACCCAGTGGGAGTGCTGGATCCAAGGAAGTAGTGGAACTAAGTGGAGTGGAAGATCCAATGAGGCTGCAGGATCAAATGGGAATGATGGACCAAATGGGAACGATGGACCCGTTGGGAATGGCGAATCCAAAAAGAAGCAGTGGGCCCAGTGGGAGTAATGGACTCAAATAGAGTGGAAAATCCAATTGGAATGGTGGTCCCAGTGGACCCAGTAGGAGTGGTGGACTCAATGGGAGTTACAGACCCACTGGGAGTTATAGACCCAATGGAAGTGATGGACCCAGTGGAAGTGATGGACCCAATGGGAGTTATGGACCCAATGGGAGTGATAGACCCAATGGGAGCGAAGGACCCAATGGGAGTGAAGGACCTAATGGGAGTGAAGGACCTAATGGGAGTTATAGACCCAATGGGAGCGAAGGACCCAATGGGAGCGGTGGATCCAATGGGAGCGGTGGACCCAATGGGAGTGATGGACCCAATGGGAGTGAAGGACCTAATGGGAGTTATAGACCCAATGGGAGTGATGGACTCAATGGGAGCGAAGGACCCAATGGGAGCGGTGGACCCAATGGGAGCAGTGGACCCAATGCAAGTTATAGACCCAAAGGGAATAGTGGGCCTGTTACGTACCCCGTAACTGGGTTGCCAAACCGGCAGAAATGGAACACTCAGTTGGAGTCTGGATTACTAGAACTAAGAAAGTTGTATTAAATAAACAAGCAACACAGTAATCGAAAGGATAATAAATGCAACAATTCAGCAATGATAAACACGCATGTGCACAGAATTAAGATAACAGCATCAATCAAGCTCTATCATTGTCGAGGGTCAAATGACCAATTTCAAAGTGACGCAAAGTTTAGTTTAGTTCGCAGTAATCGTTGCCATGGCAAAATGGACAACGTGGGGGGAGGGAGAGAGAGAACGAGAACGACTGATCATTCAGACACGGCTTCCACTCACAGACTGGCGATATTGCTCACAAGCAGCTTTCGGGCGGGTCCTTTGTGATGTCACCTGAGGTCACTGACTGTGACCCCTCCTCCAGATGCGGTCGATCCTCTGCAGTGAACCCGGCACCCAAGCAAGGGCGGACACACACCGGGTTCCCGCTGATTGTACCTTTCCACCCTGTGCGTTTAAGGCTGATCCCCCGATCAGCCGTCCAAGAGCTTCTCACTGACTCGTGAGAGGCGCACCACTTCCAGGGTCTCGTTACCTCGAGTGTCGTGTGTGTCCTGCCTTAGCGAACCTGTCCCCTTTTATCCCCCTGCTGGGGTATCGCCTGTCCATCACTTCAACCAGTTCAGGGTTCAAAGGGGGAGTCGCTCTAGACAGCTCTCTCTCCTGCCCCTTCATTACACATCTCCAGATCGCCTGTCCATCACTTCAAACAGTTCAGGGTTCAAAGGGGTAGCCGCTCTAGACAATACCCAGACTGATGGCTCCTTCATTAACACCTCCAAATGCTGCCTCATTGTGTGCCTTATCTCTTCCTCCCCTGAGGACAGGTGGCAGACCAACTGCTGATGCCACTGGTGCTAGCCCAGGCCAGCAAACGTCTTAATTTATGTGTATTCTCGTCACAGGCCCAACGGCAGTGATGGTCTCGATGGACTTCTTAATTTTCTTAATTTACAGCACCATGGGAGCACTCACACTACATAACAGAAGCAGGGTCACAAGGACATTTACAGAAATGAACATATTAAAAAAAAACAAGAGCTGGAGCAGTCACTCGGCCCTTCAAGCATGTCCAACCATTTGATATGAATTCTTTGTGCCTGATACCCAGCACCTCAATGCTCAGGGAAAGTAGAACAAATATTAGCCTTGTCAATGATGACTACATCCCATGGTAAATGATCAGGTCATCTTTGTTGATTAAAGCCAAGTGCTGGTGTAACATCAAGGGAATGCATTTGCTCTTCATTTTAACTGCATAATATTTCCTTTGTTCTACACTGGAATATCTTCCATAGTTTTCTTCTCTGGAGAATGACTTGAACGTATAAAATTCTAGCTAAGGTGCAAAAGTTCACAGTCTAGAATATAACATAGGCTTAACCTTAAGAGACAAGAAGCATGCAAGTAGGAGGAGATGAAAGTGGAGGGGATTTCTTACAATGAAAGGTGTAACAGAATGGAAGTACTGGTCTGAGCTTCACCATTCACCTAGTGAAAACAAATTTAAGTAAATATACGTATGACTCACCAATTCGATGCTGATAAGTTTCAGTCACAAAAGCCACGTCGTTAGGGAATGCAAGGGGCTAGGTCATTTGATCGGCAGTAGACCAGCGGTTCAGACGTGTCGGATCCGATTGCTGCTAGGAGGACAACCATGGCTACCACAATGTGCCAGTGCCTGGGCTTCACCGTTGCTTCTCTGGGCTTTACTGGGACAATTATAGCCACTGCCTTGAACATGTGGAGCACTGAGGATCTGGGTCAGGACCTAGTGACTAGTGTGTACAACTACATGGGGCTGTGGAAAACCTGCGTGCAACAGTCATCGGGCTTCACAGAATGTCGCCCCTTCTTTACCGTCTTAGGGCTTCCAGGTAAGAACGTTTCAGAATAGCGAGAATTATGGAATACAAGAGGACTTACTCAAAGGCAGTTAGTCAAACTTTCATACCCAGCACTGCACCTCTGCCGGTTTTACAAGCAATGATCCAAATTTATATTTTCATTTGAACGGCTAAAAAAATCTTCAGAAGTCCCTTCTGTGATAAACTAGCACTGTTCTTTCATATTCCTTTTTGCTGAAATATATTTGCAATAAGTATCTGTCATTAATAGCAAATCTAACAAATAACTGATCAACTTTATATTAAAATAAAATTAGGTCCCATAATTGAAAGGTTCATGGACAGAAAGATTGATTATTTATGAAGATGTTTGAACTTTACCAGCAACATGGTTTTATGGGAACAGTGTTTGTAATCAAGGAATGTGTTTTTGCAGAGCGGAAATTCATGGACTAAGGGGCTGACGATTAATTAGAGTGTTAACATACTTTAGGGTGGGGCTTTGTTGGGGGAGCTAATATGCAAGACCTAAGTTTCTAGGAGAGAACGACTATACTCATGATTGGGTTTCGATGGGTGGGTTTAAATAATTAGGGAAGGGTTTCGATGGGTGTGCTCATGTACTCAAGCAATCAAGGTCATTGTGGGAGGAAGGGCTGGGCTTATGGGTGTGTTACTCTGCTCAAGGGGTGGGCTTGGATGGAGCCATTAATGTATAAAGGAGTTAGACTTCCAGTGACGGAGTTAAGTAGGTTTTGGTAGGTACAGCAATGAATTTTAAGGAGTAGATTTTGCTAAATTCAAGGCTGTGTTTGAGAGAATAAGTGGACAATGCCTCTGCTGCAGAAAAGTAACTGTGGCTCAGAAAGACAGAGGTTCTCAGTTATTGAGTACAGAATCTGTACTGGTCCTTCAGTTCAGAACTATGGAAAAAATGTATTTTGGAGGTGTCATCTGGATGAGATTTAGACCAAGATTCCATCCATCCTCTATGGATTAACTGTACTCAGTTGTCACATGAAGACTAGTGAGCTCTTCCAGTAGCCACGTTACCTCCTCAGCAAAGCACATACAAAACATCGATTGACTTGAACAACTAACTCAGAGCTGCTGTCGATCCTCGTATATAAAGTGACTCCTCTCTGTTGCAAAAGTGATGACACTTCAAAAGTACTTTATTGGCTGTAAAAACTTAGAACGTTTTGATTATGTGAATGATACGAGTACAGATTCAATTATTACCTGCTTGTAGAGTATACGGTGGCATATCTCATCTACAAAGCTAACCAGGCAAAGTGGGCAAAATACTCAGAAACACTAGGAGGCCAACCAGATTAATGTCAGTCTCACACACAATTAGATCCTGAGTGCCTTAACGCATTCTTTTGCCCTTGTTCCACATCCCTTTATAGCTTGCTGAAGGGACAATCAATAACTCAGTTAGAGATTTATAATCCGGCTGCAAAAGGGAGTTCCAATACTTGGGTAGGAATTCCCATGGTAATGAGAGTAGAAATAAGGTCAACGTCAGATCTGAGCCCCAAGAATTGTTAGTGGGAAGAGTTCCACACACCCACACTCTGCATTATATGACATGAAGACTGGAAGTTCAGTTATTAGTGAGGAGGGAGTCTGGCATAGACAGGTTGGTTGAACAGGCAGATGAATTACAGAATCATACAGGGCCTTGGGACCAATTGGTTCGTGCCAACCAAGATTTCCATCTAAGCTAGTCCC
Source organism: Mobula birostris (assembly GCF_030028105.1). NCBI lineage: Eukaryota > Metazoa > Chordata > Chondrichthyes > Myliobatiformes > Myliobatidae > Mobula > Mobula birostris. Next base: position 91,844,118 of record NC_092373.1, read on the forward strand.
ATTTGCCCGTATCCCTCAATCCATGTACCTGACCAAGTACTGTCCAAATATTGTTAATATACCTGCCTCAGCCATTCTTTTTGGCAGCTTATTCCATGTACTCACTAACCTCTGGGTGAGCAGGGTCCTATTAAATCTCCCCCCTCTCGCCTTAAACTATGCTCTCTAGATCTGGATTCTCCATCTCTAGGAAAAAGACTGTGTGCATTCACCCTGTCTATATAATTTTACACACCTCTGTAAGATTGTCCCTCGTTCTTCTACACTCCAATGCTAAACTTCTCTCCATAGCTCAGTCCTTTGAGTCCCAGGAACATCCTTACATATCTCCTTTGCACTCCTTCCTATGATAGGGTGAGCAAAGCTGAACACAATATTCCACATGCGGAATCAATAGCAGCATAACATCTGAACCCCTATACTCAATGCCTCACCAAACAAAGGCAAGCACTTCACTACCTTGTCTATCTGAGATACTACTTTCAGGGAACCATGTACTTATAACTCCTAAGTCCTCTCTTCTACAACATTCCCCAGGCTCTCCCATTCACTGTGAAATTTCTATCTGCATTTGTCTTCCCAAAATGCAATACCTCACCTGAATTAAACTCCATTTGCCATTCCTTAGCCCACTTACCCAGCTGATCAAGAACCCCCTAAAAATCCTGACAACCGTATTCACTGTCTGCAACACCACATATTTTTGTGTCACCTGCAAACTTACTAAACATGCCTTGATATAGGTGACATATAGCAATGGGTCTAACATCAACCCCAAGAGAACACAACTAGTTACAAAACTCCAGTCTGATAAACAATCTTCCACCATCACCCTCTGTTTCCTTCCACCAAGCCAATTCTGTGTCCAATTAGCCAGCTATCACTGGACCCCATGCGATCTAACTTTCCATAGTAGCCTACCATGCAGAAGCTAGTGAAAGATCTTACAGAAATCCATATAGACCACACCTACTACCCTGTCCACATTGACCTTCTTGGTCACTTCAAGAAACTCAATCATATTCCTGAGACATAATCTCCCACAAATAAAGCCATGCTGACTACTCCTAATTAAGCCTTGTCTTTCCAAATAGATGTACATCTCATCCCTGAGAATTCTGTCTAGTAATTTACCTATCTCAGATGTTAGGCTCGCTGATCTAGACTTCCCAGGTGTTCTTTTTGTTGCAGCACTTCTTAAGGGGCAGATGAAAATTAATACAGGAATTATGAAATAATTCTCTTTGGCTCTAAGATAAAATCAATTATGTAGCTTAAGAGGATGTAGGAACTGAGAACATGAGTGCATATGTGCATAAATCTTTGAAAGATGCATTGCATTTTGAAAGAGTGGTCCATAAAGCTTATGGAATACTAGACTTCATAAACTTAAGCATGGGGCTTACGTTGAAGTTATATAAAACAGTCTTGGCTGCAATGGGAATGTCATATCCATTCCTGGTTAGCACACTCTAGTCAGTCCCAGAGAAGGATCAGAGGGAATTGACAAGAATAGCTTCAGGAATGAGGATTTCCACCTCAAAATTAGACAAGAGAAGCTGGATTGGGTCTCCTTGGAGTAAGGAAAGTTAAGAGGAGATTTATTCAGATTTACAAGATCAAAATAGTTTAGAAGGGATATATAAAGAGACTATTCTCCTATTAGTAGATGGTTCAAGACCAGGCAGCACATTTAAAAATTTGAACAAAACATACCTGGTCTAAGTGACCAGGTATTCAAGACTCATTATCAATAAGGTGGTGAAAATGGAGGCTTAGAAGAGAAAATTGAATTGATATTCAAGAAAAAAATTAGCTGGCAGGCATCTGAGGAAATAGCAAGGGAACATGGCAGATAAAAGGAAAAAAAAGAGGAGCTGCACAGACTCAATGAGCCAAATGGCATCCATCTGTACCATAACAACTCTAAGGCACGATTCTATGATTAAAAGTAGTGCACACTGCAATTCACTTCACCAAAATAACCACAACATATCCATCAATACTGTCTCAGGCTCCGAGTGTTACAAACTCCATAATTACTGTGAACACGGTCCGATACTATGACAAAGCTCACCGTAATAATAATTATTTATTATTATTATTTCTTCTTTTTGTATTTGCATGGTTTGTTGTCTTCCGAACTCTGGTTGAACATCCCAATTAGGCACTCTTTCATTGATTCTGTTATGGTTTTTATTCTATAGATTTATTGAATATGCTCACAAGAAAATGAATCTCAGGATTGTATATGGTGACAAATATGTACTTTGATAATAATTTTACTTTGAACTTTGAACAATACAATGACAAAGCTAACCAACAGAGTGACAAATCTCACCGAAACTGTGACAAACCTCACCGAAACCGTGACAAACCTCACCGAAACTGTGACAAACCTCACCGAAACCGTGACAAACCTCACCGAAACTGTGACAAACCTCACCAATGCTCTGACGCACTCTGCTACTATGGCAGACGCAGTACTGTGGCTTACTTCAATACTGTGACAAATCCCATCATTCACTAACACCATGACATAATCCACTACGGTGACATTCAACGATACTGTGACATTCTGATACCACGATCATCTCTAACACAAACTGAAATTGTGATACTTCCCACTATAATGCCCTTTCACATGCATTAGTACTCGGCTTGTGCATGGAATGGGCTGCCGGCAGCAGTGGTGGAGGCGGGAACGATAGGGCCTTTTAAGAGACTCCTACTGGCTTTGAGTTAATCCTACTTTCAAGCCAGGCTGGTAAAGATTGCAACTTCCCTTACTTAAAGGAGTTTAGTGAAACAGTTGGGTTTTTGAACACAATCCAGTATTTTTCCATGGTCAATTCATTTCATAGCAGAAGTTGTTGAATTCGCTTTCAAAACTTGCCGAAGAGCAAGGCAAGAAATCATTAGGACTTCTAGCTGGGCTCCATGGTCTCTGGGTCACCAAGCTCAAGTAGTTCAACAGAGGGAATTGTTAAGAGCACAGAAAGTAGAACAGGTCTTTCCGCCCAAGGTTTATGCCAACAACGGTGCCAAATTAAACTAATGCCTTCTCCTGCACATCCCTGTGCCTGTCTAAAAGCTTCTTGAACGCCACTGTTGTATCTGCGTGCACTATTACCTCAAGGTAGCACATTCCAGGCACCTACCACTCCCTGCAAAAAACACTTAACCCACATATTCCTTTCAAACATTCCCCCTCGTTGCCCTCTAGTATTCCAGGTTTCTAACCTGAGAAAAATGTTCTGGCTCTACCCTATCTATAATCATATAAACTTTTATATTATATAAACTCCTATCAGATCTCCCCTAAACTTCCGGAACGCCAGAGAAAACAACCCCAGCTTGTACCACCTCTTCCTATAGCTAATATTCTCTAATCCAAGCAACCTCTTTGGTAAACCTCTTTTGCTGTGGAAATCACACCAAGGCACTGTAATGATCTCAACAGTCAAAATTCAATTTTCTGAAAGAATAGTATCTGACTATTGGAGCTGATGCATAAACATAATTAGAATGAGGTTACTGTAGGATTAATGTAAATGTTTGGTTGATGGCACTGACTCAATGGGCTGAATGGCCCACTTCCATGCTGTACTACCTTATGGCTTTATAAGTTGTTCATGAACATAGAATTAATACCCAGTTGTTCATGAACATAGAATTAATACCCTGAATGAACTTTCCTGCATCACGGCATCTAATATTGTAATGATTCCCACAGATAAAGTGGCATATTACATTAACCATATTAGGAGCCTAACATACTATAAACTGCACCAATGTCAGAGCTTGCCTCTCAACTAAAAGGGAAGCTATGTTTGAGTTTCTGCAAATGTTCATTGGCATCTTTAGATACTTCAAAGCACTTCCTCCACTTCAGACTTCAGATGGCTTGTTTCTGGCTATGTGGTCTATTTGGAATCCTGTGCAAGAATATTTAAGCGAGGATGTTAATGTAAGAGAAACCATTCAGAAAGGTTTAAGTGATCAATACCTGGAATTTCCCTATGGGGAAGATTGGAGAGGTTGGGCTAGAATCCCCAGGAGTACAGAAGAGGAAGAAGAGATTTGATTGAAACATACAAGATTCCAAGTCATCTTGGCAGGATAGACATCCTTACATTTGTGGCAGACTCTCGAACTATGGAGTCAATGTTTAACCAGAAGTAATCATCTACCTACTAAGACAGAGATAACCAAACTTTATTCTCTCTGAAGCATTATAGGGATCACACTTCAAAGATTGCAGTCATAGCTCGCACAAAGAATAAAGGTGATGGTTGTTGGACGTCAATCATCCCAATCCCAGGACATCACTACAGGAGTTCCTCAGAACTCCAGCTGTTTCATTATTGACCTTCCTTCATCATAGGGTCAGATGTGGGGATGTTTACTGATGACTGCTCAATGCTCAATTCTATAACTCCTCAGCAAATGAAGAACCCTGTCTGCATGTAACAAGGCCCAGACAACAATTAAGTATAGTCTGACAAGTGGCAAGTAATATTTACTCCACAGAAATGCTGGACAATGACCATCTCCAAACAATTAAAGTCTAACACCTAGTCTTAATGTTCATAGGCATTACCATCTTCAAGTCCTTCTAATCAACATACCTTGATCAAATATCCAAATGAACCAACCACTTAATTTCTACAACTATAATAGCAAATCAAAGTTAGAGGTAAAAGACTCACTTCCGACACTCCAAAGCCTTTCCATCAAATGCAAGGCATGCATCGAGAGTGACAAAATACTCTCCAGCGGCTGAGTGCAAGGACTTAATTGGCACCCAACTACCAATGTGCGCTCCATCCAGAGTACACAGCAGTAAATTTCCCAAGTGACTTCGACAGGACCTTCCAAACCTACTATTCTGCCACCAAGGACATGGCCAGAAGAAACACAAGGACACCCCAATCTAGTTTCATCTCCAAGTCACAGTCCATCCTGAATTGCCCACTATATTGCTGGTCATTTATCATTATTGAGTCTATAGCCAGAAAATCCCTGCCCATTAGCGCCTTCAACAGGAATAAGCCTTCTGGTCCTTCATGTCCAGTCCACCAATCAATAAGTTTACGTCTGACCTTTCACATCAGCAAAAGTCTTTTACACTTACTATCTCTTCATTTTTTCAATATCCAATAACTATCCATCTATTAGATGTTTTTATTTTCACATCCCTTGCCGTATAAAGATCCATTTAATTCCTGGTGAAGAAATATCTTCTCTCCTCAATCCTGACAGCCACCCTTATTTTGATTCTGAAGCTCCCTAGATTAGACATTTCGATCAAAGGTAATCCTCCCTTGTGTGTACCTTATCTATCCCTGCTAGAATAATTTACAATTCAGTGAGATAACTTCTCAAACCTATAAATGAAGGAGAATATAGGTCCAGCCAGCTTAATTTCTCCTTATAAGATAAACCTCTCATCCAGGAATAACTCTAATGGACCTTTGTTGCATTCTCTCCAGTGCTGGGACATCCCCCTATTGGTAAGGAGATCAGACTTACACACAATATTTAAGATACGGTCTCACCAAGACTTTATATTTTCCTCTTGTACTCAAATCCTCTTGCAATTTAGGTTAACAAATTATTTGCCTTCCTAACCACTCGTTTTATGTTAGCATTCAATAACTCATATAACTAGACTGCTCTGCACATCAAAACTTGTCAATCTCTTAACTTTCAAAAAAGTACTCCCCAGGTTCCAGATACTTACTCATTTCATTCCACTCATTTTCCCAATACATTCATTTAGTAATGCCAGCTTCATCTCCATTCTCTCTAGAACTTATGCTCTCTGCTGTTTCAGGAAAATTTTCTGTGTTGTGTCTTTTCCATGGAGGTAGATACAAAATGTTTGTATAATGACTCTTCCATTTCCTTATTCCCCAATTTAATTTTCCTATTTCATTCTATAAAGCACTCACATTGACTTTGGCTAATCTGTTCCCTTTTGCGTTCCCATAGATGGTTTGGTGATGTTTTTATTTGTAGCTAGATTACTCTTAACTTGCTTTCACTTGTTAATTTAGATTCATACAGCACAGAAATGGACCTATCTGTCCAGCTGGCTCTTGCTGACTGAGATTCCCATCTAAGTTAGTTCCATTTGCCCAAACCCCTCCAAACCTTTCCTTTATTCAAGGTTCTTGGTGCTCCTTTGCTGAATTCTGTAAAGTTCCAAATCCTTAGGCTGACTGCTCTTTTTGACAACATTATAAGTATTTTCCTTTGATTTAGAACAACCTTCAAACAACCAGCAGCACAGTCAAAATGCTTTACCTACAAACTCAGTCTTATAATTAAAATGGAAAACTAGTCTCAGCATAATTCAAGTGAAGCTTATCCCAATAGAGCAACTACCACTGGTGCCTGTACTCCATGAATTGAAACCCATCTCTCTCTTGCCATCTCCAACCCACACAATTTGTTCTCTATCCTATTCACCAGTGCCAACTTTTAAGGGCATTAGATAGTACTCAAGAGTAGTTCTTCATAGTCCTGCTTATAATCTGTCTTTGTCATTGCCCCATGTAGACCACAAGTCACAGAGACATACAGCAAGAAGACAGGCCCCTCAGCTGACTTCAGCTTGATGGTCAGCCCACGGTGGACCAGACATGAAGGACCAGATGTTTGCTGTTGATGTCAGGGTCCACAGGGAGTAGAAAGAGGTGTTAGAGTCCTCTGCAGGCTAAGAACACAAACAACAGCACTACCATGGATGTTAATGCTGGGTTTTGATCTCAACAAGCAGGGTGCTGGTCCAGAGGGATGGGCTGTGGAATGAGTAGTGGCAACGGTCAATATCAGATGGGCAGTGTGGTGAATAGATCTTCAGGGGAGAAAAGAGCAGGGGGAGAGTTTCAATTAATTTCTCCACTATTATCTCCAATAACCCGTAATCTGAACATTCAGAAATCTCAATGGTTCAGCATCTGAATCACTAAATAATACTGTTGTTGCACTTTCCTCCAAATCGTTGGGGTGCCAGTTCCCCCATTCCCCTATCATTGGCTGTGGCCAGTTTCTCATTCTCCCTCCTAATTCACCAAGCTCCAGCCCCCTTCTGATTGGCTGGGACCCAGTTTCCTTCCCTCATCTTAATGCTTAAATTGGCATTTGAATATACGGAGCATACTGTGATCTGTATAATCCTTGAAAAGTCTTCACTTCATACTGAGATATCTGTTTACCTTTACTGTAGCAAATGAAAACAAACTGACGACTAGGCAGGGACAGAGAGATCAGGAAGTGTGACTGGGTAAAAGAGGAGGAGGCGGAGGATAAAGTGGTGCCTGGAAGAGACTCAAGTTAGGCAGCTCCAGGGCAAATCAAAGTGCTCAAGGTCTGACCAGTATAGGTCTCTACAATATAGGAAGGATATGGTCGTGCTGGAGGGAGCAGAGGAGATCCAACAACATTGGAGGACTTTCATTATGGGGAGAGATTGGATAAACTGGGCTTATTTTTCTGAGAGCCAATGAGGCTGAGGGGTGATCTGTCAGAAACATATAACGCTGTGAAAGGTGGTCAGAGTCCATTTCTCCAAGTTAGGAGTATCAAAGACAAGAGGCGCAGGTTTAAAGTGAGAAGTAGGATTTTTAACGGGAATCTCTAAGGAGTAAGTTTTTTTTTACACTATGACTGATATTTGGAACATGCTGCCAGAGGAGTTGGTGGAATCTGACACAATTACTAAGTTCGAGAAACATTTTGATACACATTTAAATTGACAAGGCATAGAAGGATGCAGACCAGTGGGGTCAGTAGAGCTGGGCAAGGTGAACAGAGTCATCAAAGGGCCTGATTCAGTGCTGAACAACTCCATGACTATGATCAGAAGCTGAAATGAATTCAGAATGTGGCAGGGTCATGGAGATAAACACTAAGATGATGGACCAGGATTGTGGAATGAGAAGTTAAGGATGCATCTCACAAACAAAACTGCAGTTTGTTCTAGTACTTTTTGCTTTCAACCACTCAATCCTACGTGGCTCCTGCCCACTACGCAATTTGTAACCAACCCTGAAAAAATGAGAGGATTTTTTTTCTTTCGAGACACCCCTTCCAGTGTGGAGTTTTGCACGATGCATGTCTCCCTTGGCAGCAAGCCAATGTGTTGCCCACCTTCTATAATAAGACCTAGGAGCAGAATTAGGCCCATGGAGTCTGCTGAGCCAACCCATCATGGCTGACTTATTATCCCTCTCAACCCCATTCTCCTGCCTTCTCCCTGTAACCTTTGACACCCTTACTAATCAACCTCCACTTTAAGTATACCCAGTGACTTGGCCTTCCTCTGGCTAAAGAAATTCCTTCTCATCTCTGTTCTAAATGGATGTCCCTCTATTCTGAGGCTTTGCTCTCTGGTCCTAGACTCCCCCCACTGCAGGAAATGCCGTCTCCACATCCGCTCTGTCTAGGCCCTTGAATATTCAAAAGGTTTCAACAAAATATCCCCCTCATTCTTTTAAACTCCAGCAAGTACAGGCCCAGAGCCATCAATTGCTCCTCAAGCATTAACTTTTTCATTCCCAGAATCATTCTCATGAACCTCCTCTGGACACTCTCCAATGCCACGACAACTTTTCTTAGATAAGGGGCGCAAAGGTGCTCTCAATACTCCAAGTGCAGTCTGGCCAATGCTTTATAAAGCCCCAGCACCCTGATAGCTGTATCTTCAAACAGAGGGCCGTATAGGATTTGAAGAGCTTGGAAATAGTTATGTTTCCACAACATCACTACCGTTGTCTGACCATCAAAATTATTCCCCTTCAATAATGAATGTTGGATTTTGACAAGAGCACTTTGTCAGGCTATGCAATTCGATCCTGATACCTATACTTTTGAACAGAGGCTGCAGGGCATTTATCAGGAGCAAGAAACTGAGTTGATTATGTGCCTGACTGAGAAAAGGACAGACTGACTTTACTGTTCTTCAGAGATCAGTTAACATAGCAGAGCTCATGTATTAACTCTAGTCCTTACGGACTGCACAATCGTAAGTCATTGGCTTCAGCAATAAAGGCATTGAAAGGTGAGTGGTACAGAAGAATCCTTCCGGCATCTGTTATAAGTTCTGCCTGTTGAGTACAGTCGTGTGATTTTACAGGTCCACTGTTCAATTTCACCTCTCAGTCATTTCCTTATTCCATGTTGCACTCTTTGCCAAGTGTTTACAGATTTACTTTGCCAGGTAACGTTCGGATGCTATCTCAGCAAGTCACAACACACTGAAGCAGGATCTTTGGCCCACAATGCTCAGGCCAACCAATTACACTAATCCCAATTAACAGCACTTTTTTCCCTAGCCTTTCATTCACTGGCAATTCATGTGGCTGCTCAGCTGTATTTTAAATGTTGAGAGAGCCTCGATTATCACCAGCTTATCAGGCAATATTTTTCAGACTCCAACCAGTCTTTGAGGAAAAGAATTTTCCTCAAATCTCCTCTACTTAGCCTAAACTGATGACCTCCAGTCTGATACACTTCAACCAAGGGAGGCTGTTTGAAGCATTCTATACACGTTTGATATACTCACACCTGTACTCTCTGCTGACAGCTACATTCCAAGCCGTCCGAGCTCTGATGATCGTCTCCATCGTTCTCGCATTGATCGCTTCTCTGGTCTCCATCTTGGCCCTCAAGTGCATTCGACTGGGAACCATGGACGACGCTGCAAAGGCCAACCTCACACTCACTTCTGGAATCCTGTTCATCATCGCAGGTGGGGCGCGCCTCACGAGACAGCCAAACACAGCCGGGGGTGTGGGGGAGAAGCGAGGTGGGATGGATGAGATCGCCGGGACATTTTGCTACCAACACTGGTCAGCTGAAAGACTCCCCTAGGCTATCATACTTCAATAAGCACTAAAATAGAAAGAAGTCCCATTTGAATAGTTTTCAATATTACACCATAGTAAAGACTTAAGAGTGAGGCGGGAACGTAAATAAATATAAAAAGTTAATGTCGATTTGCCAGTTACTCTGCTTACTGACTCGCTTAATAGTAGAAGCACTCACTTTATCAAAGCCCCTCATGAATGTTAACAGAGATTAAATCTCCCCTTCCCTGCTCACCACCAGGGAGAACAATCTTGTCTCCATGTGCACCCAAGTGACATCCCTTATTTCTAGTACATGTCACTTCCTATTCTTCCCATAGTACAGTACCTAAGAATGCTGATAGTACCCTAGCTGAGTAAATAGCGGTTCATGAATATCCTCACCAGCTTCCCACTTGACTAAAACCTCTTGTTTCAACCTGCACAGGGGTTTGCTGTATAGCCGGAGTATCAATCTACGCAAATATGTTGGTGACAAACTTCTGGGCAATGAACACATCGATGCTTGGAGCTCAGGGACCAGCTCTACAGAGGTAGGGTTCAAGAATTAGAAAAAAGACATAGAAAACACAGAAAACCTACAGCACAATACAGGCCCTTCGGCCCACAATGCTGTGCCGAACATGTACTTACTCTAGAAATTACCCAGGGTTACCCATAGCCCTCTATTTTTCTAAGCTCCATGTACCTATCCAGGAGTCTCTTAAAAGATCCTATCGTACCTGCCTCCGCCACCATCGCAGGCAGCCCATTCCACGCATTCTCCACTCTCTGCATAAAAAACTTACCCCTGACATCTCCTCTGTACCTGCTGCCAAGCACCTTAAAACTGTGCCCTCTCGTGCTAGCCATTTCAGCCCTGGAAAAAAGCCTCTGACTAATGTGAGGTGCTACATTTTGGTAGGACTAATCAAAAGAGGACATACATGGTAAATGGTAGGGCATTGAAGAATGCAGTAGAACAGAGGGATCTAGGAATAATGGTGCATAGTTCCCCTGAAGGTGGAATCTCATACGGATAGGGTGGTGAAGAAAGCTTTTGGTATGCTGGCCTTTATAAATCAGAGCATTGAGTATAGGAGTTGGGATGTAATTTTGAAATTGATTAAGGCATTGCTGAGGCCAAATTTTGAGTATTGTGTACAGTTCTGGTCACCAAATTATAGGAAAGATGTCAATAAAATTGAGAGAGTACAGAGGAGATTTACTAAAATGTTGCCTGGGTTTCATCTCCTAGGTTACAGAGAAAGGTTGAGCAAGTTAGGTCTTTATTCTTTGGAGTGTAGAAGGTTGAGGGGGGACTTGATAGAGGTATTTAAAATTATGAGGGGGATAGATAGAGTTGACGTGGATAGGCTTTTTCCATTGAGAGTGGGGGAGATTCAAACAAGAGGACATGAGTTGAGAGTTAAAGGGCAAAAGTTTAGGGGTAACATGACAGAGAACTTCTTTACTCAGAGAGTGGTAGCTGTGTGGAACGAGCTTCCAGCAGAAGTGGTTGAGGCAGGTTCGATGTCGTCATTTAAAGTTAAATTGGACAGCTATATGGACAGGAAAGGAATGGAGGGTTATGGGCTGAGTGCAGGTCGGTGGGACTAGGTGAGAGTAAGATTTCGGCACGGTCTAGATGGGGCGAGATGGCCTGTTTCCGTGCTGTAATTGTTATATGGTTTATATGGTTATCCACACGATCAATGCCTTTCATCATCTTAAACACAATTTAAATTCATCACGAGAAATTATATTTCTTTACATGGCTTTCCTTTGTTTCAAATTTTGTTACATATTCAGCAATTTTAGATTTTACAAAACAATGCACAAAAATAAGAAAAAGTAAAACCCCTGATGTACCTGATGTAAATAATCTGATGTCTTTGGGACTTCGGTGGTGCTGATTTGCAGACTTTCTGGACTAACGGATATTACTGCCATTAATACCCAAACACGTTTTTATCACAGTGAAACTGTATGTACCAGCACTCTGGATCCCAGCTGACATCACATTCCCAAAGCCAATTCCCGCTCACCACCTGGACCTCCAACTCACAATCCAGACTAATGATCAAGTAAGATGCCAGACTATCTGGCTCTCTGTACAGTCTAATTCAGATTAAACAAACTAACTCAGCTTGTTTGAGTTTTACTGTAGTTTCCCAGACTTCTATAGATGTGTAGTGGAGAGCATATGGACTGGCTGCATCACAGCCTGGTATAGAAACACCAATGCCCTTGAATGGAAAATCCTACAAAAAGTAGGATATGGCCCAGTCCATCAGAGGTAAAGTCCTCCCCAATAGTGAGCATGTTTGCATGGACAATTGTCACAGGAAAGCAGCATCTCTCATCAGAAAGAAGGTACAGAAGCCTCAGGACTCACATCACCAGGTTCAGAAACAGTTATTATCCCTCAACCATCAGGCTTTTGAACAAAAGGGGATAACTACACTCACCTGCTCCATCATTGAGATGTTTCCACAACTAATGATCTCACTTTAAGGATTCTTCATCTCATGTTCTCATTATTTATTGTTATTTAATTATATTTGCATTTCTACAGATTGTTTTCTTCTACATTCAAGTTACTCTTTCATCGATCCTGTTTTGTAACTATTCTATAGATCTGCTGAGTATGGCTGCAGGAAAATAATTCTCAAGGGTGTACCTGTTGACATATAAGTACTTAGGCAATAAAATTTATTTTAAACTTTGAAGCAGCATGAGACAAGTATTTTTAATTATATCAATTAAAAGATAAATCTTTGCCAAGATATAAAAAAAACAAGCCCAACTCCTTTGTGTGTTAATAGTCTCATGAGATCCTTTACATTAAATTAAAGGAAAGATGGGGCATTGGTTTAATGCCCCATTTAAAATATCACATCTCAACAACTTAACCAAGATTACAACCCCAATTTTCATGTACCTCCAACAACGACCAAGATATGTGGATTCAGACAAAGTCATTGGTTCTTGCTTTGGACCACAGTTCAATATTGGTGTTACAAAGTCAGCCCTCCACTCTAGTTCCTAAGAAAAGCAATCAAAGGTTCTAATGTGAGCAATCACATTGCTGTGTTGACCAATTCACTGAAAATAGAGCTGGATACATAACTGGTTGGAAAAGATGAACACAATAGGTTCTGAGTAATGGGGATTAGGTTTAGTTTTCTGTTTGTTTGAAGGAGTTAACATTGACCCATTATGGATTTTAAACTAAGGTGAGATTTAGGTTTTGATTGGATTTGGTGAGAATCGTATCTAAACTTTATGCCCAATTTTTTATTGGAAATTGTTCCACATTCTAATGTGTCCAATAAGAAAGAACTTTCTTCAGATTTCATGCAAACCTAGCTCATTTTCTGCTGTTAATTTGAACAAATCAATTACCCATAATGGTATTGCTTTGGTAGGGTGTTTCTTTAATAGATTTGTGCATGTCTTACTGATGTCAGGTTTTAGACTGACAAGGTCATTCTTCCTCACAGATACACGTTTGGTTCTGCCTTGTTTGTGGGATGGGTCTCAGGAGGCCTGCTCCTTATTGGTGGAATCGTGATGTGCATTGCCTGTAAAGGGATGGTACCTGAAGAGACTCGGTGAGTAACTGGACATCCAAAGTGCTACCAGAGGGATGTGCATCATCATTTTAATAAAACATCACAATACACAATACACATAAGCTCTATGAATTCCATGTAATTCAGAGCCTTCATTCCACATAAGCTCTATGAATTCCATGTAATTCAGAGCCTTCATTCCACATAAAGGGTAGCTGTTCAAATATGCTATGCAAAGTCATATCCATAGTAAAAACAGTCTGCATGTCATACTCTCTTTCTCCCATTTCATCTCTCTCTTCTCAGTTTATCCTACCATAAGAATAAAAATCAATTCAGAATTGCTTATAAAGGATTTTTCAAATAAACCCTTTCATTATTTGTGCCCTCTCGTGCTTCCTCTGCAATTTTCCAGTACTATCCCTCCCATTCTTTACCAATCTTCATCATTACAAGATGGGGGCACTCCAAACCATTGGAACACCCTGTTCCCATTCCGATATGTCCACCTCCCATTCTGATACGTCAATCCATGGCCTCCTCTACTGTCACAATGAGGTCACACTGAGGTTGGAGGAACAATACCTTATATTCCTTTTGGGTAGCTTCCAATGATGGTGTGAACATCGATTTCTCAAAATTCCGGTAATCCTCCCCACCCCTCCACAATTCTCCTTCACCATTCCCCATTCCAATTTCTCTCTCTCACCTTATCTCCTTGCTTGCCCATCACCTCCCTCTGGTGCTCCACCCACTTTTCTTTCTTCTATGGCCTCCTATTAGATTCCCCCTTCTCCAGCCTTGAATTTCTTTCACCAACCAACTTCCCAGCTCTTTACTTCATCCTTCCCGCTTCCGGTTTCACCTACTACCTTGTGTTTCTCTCTCCCCTTTCCCCACCTTTTAAATCTACTCCTCAACTTTTTTTCTCCAGTCCTGCTGAAGGGTCTCGGCCTGAAAGGTCAACTGTACTCTTTTCCACAGGTGCTGTCTAACCTGCTGAGTTCCTCCAGCATTTTGTCTGTGTTGCTTGGATTTCCAACATCTGCAGGTTTTCTCCTGTTTGTGATTGGAACACCATATGTCTTTTCTTCCTCCAAAGATCCTCTCTCAACCTCATCCTTCTTTCTCAGAACACTTTGTTCTTGTATTATGTAACTTTGCCATGAACTATGTTTCAATAGGTTTCAAAGGTACATTTAATATCAGAGAAATGAATACAATATACATCCTGAAATTCTTTTTCTTCGCAAACATCCACGAAAACAGAGGAGTGCCCAAAGAATGAATGACAGTTAAATGTTAGAACCCGGAAGCCCCCCCCCAACTTCCCCCCACCACGCACAACCAGCAGCAAAGCAACGACACCCCCACCACCAGCAGCAAAAAAGCATCAGCACCCCCACTGAGCACTCAAGTGTGCAGCAAAGCATCAATATAAGACACCGACTTGCAGTATTCCAAAGGCTACTCACTCACCCGGTATTCAACATACCACAGGCTCTCTCTCTCTCTAATAAGGGAAAAAGAGTTGCCCCATTTTAATATTAAGCCAAAATATTTAATTACATAGCAGAGGTCATAATGATGCCCTATTTCTAGCAATTATCACAAGTCTGGAGATCAGCCAGAAGTGATTTTCAACAGGAATTTAGGGTTCCTTTTCTGAGAAGGGACTAGAGAAACTGGAGCCAATAGTAAGTCCAGTAGTGTTCAAAGTTATTTGAAGTTTTTATCAATCAGAAAAGTTATTTCCACAGTCAACCAAAGAACTCTACTCAAGATCATCACTAAAGGAAAATGTGATGACGATTATTGGTATTCCACAGAGGTTATTAGGTCAAGAAAGATCCCAGCTGATAACGGGTGGGGAAACCAGCAATCCTCCTGGGTATGACAGACTTGGTAAGATTTTAGAAGAAGCAGCTTCAGAAACAGTGAACATAACATAGAACAGTACACAACAGTACAAGCCCTTCAGCCTACCACGTTGTGCTGAACTTTTAACCTTATCCAAAATCAGTCTTACCCCTCCCCCACATAGCCCTCCATTTTCCTTTCATTCATGTGCCTGAAAGTCTCTTAAATATTCCTAATGTATCTGCCTCTATCAGCACCCCGGCAGTGCATTACATACACTTACCACTCTTTGTTTAAAAAAAACTACCTCTGACAAATGCCTATACTCCAGTCACTAAAATTACGCCCTCACACACTGGCCTTTGCTGCACTGGGAAAAAGGTGCTGCTGACCACTCTATCTATACCTTTTATCATCTTATACACCTCTCATCTCCTTTGGTCCAAAGAGAAAAGCCCCAGCTTGCTCAACCTTTCCTCATATGGCTTGATCTCTAATCTTGCAATATCCTGGTAAATCTCCTCTGCGCTTTCTCTAAAGCTTCCATATCATTCCTGTAAAGCAATCAGTTTCATAGATTTGTAACATCACTTCGTGGCTCTTGAACTCAATCCCTGACTAAAGAAGGCCAAAACACTATACACCTTCTGCACACAAACAGCAGGGGTCCCACAATAGATCCGTGCAGAAGACCACTAGTCATGGGACCTACAGGCAGAATATGCTCCACCTACGACTACACTCTGTCTTCTGTGGGCAAGCCAATTCTGAATCAACATGTTCCAGCATATCAGCCTGATCTATATTGACCTCTTACTGGTGAATACTGAAGCAAAGCAATTCGTAAACGACCTTCCCTACCTCCTCCAACTCCAGGCACATGATTCCTCTTCTATCCTTCATCGGTCTACACTCACTCTAGTCATCTGCCTGTTCTTCACATCCATGTCACAAACCTCGGAGTTTTCTTTAGTCCTATTCAGCAAGGCCTTTTCAAGCTCTCCTAAGTATGCTTCCTTCTTCCATTTGACTTCCATTCCACATCTCTTGTCAACCATAGTTCCTTCTTCCTACCATCCTTTCTCTGACTCAGTGGGACAAATCTATCCAGAACCCAATGAAAATGCTTCCTAAACAACATCCACATTTCCACTAGTGCACTTGTCCCAATTTACACTTCCAAGTTCCTGCTTAAGAGCATCATCATTCCCCCCTCTCCCACTTTCCCATACAGGCTGCTCCTATCCCTCTCCAAGGTTAAGTTAAACCTTGTCAGGGAGTTGTGGTCACTGTCTCAGAAATGCTCAGCCACTGAGAGATCTGTCACCTGACCAAGTTCATTGCCTAGTACTAGATCCAGTATGGCCTCTCCTCTACTCGGCCTGTCTATTTATTGTGTCAGGAATCCTTCCTGGACTACCTAATACATGCTGCTCCATCGAAACCTTTTTTCCTCCATAATATCCTCCCTTTCTGCAGCTGAGATAGTATCACTGCTTAGCAAAATCACTCCCCCACCTCTGTTGCCTCCCTGCATATCCTTTTTGAAACACCCAGAACATCCAACAGCCACTCCTGCCCTTGTGACAGCATCCACTTATACACCAAATGCTCCATCATCTGACCTTTCACCCTGGTTCCCATCCTCCTGCCTACTTAAATGCTTACCCAACAGCTCTAGCAAACCCGCCCACAAGGACATTGGTTCCACATAAGTTCAGGTGTAAGCCTTCCTTTTTATACAGGCCATACTTTCCCTAGAAGAAATCTCTATGATCCACAAATCTGAAGCTCTGTCCCTGCACCTTCAGCCACACATTCACCTGCCAGATCATCTAATGTATGGGTTCTCATTGCCCAGACACTTCCTGTGCAATGGAAAGTACAAAATGGGATCCAAATGTTCAAGAAAGCAAACTGAGGGAAATCGGGGAAATGAGTCAAACGAATGGTAGAGAAATTGTGACCGTAATTGAGGTCACAATGTAATGAATCATGTCAGCGTGGTTTTATGTGAGGAAGATTTATTAAGGTTTTTTGAGGATGTAACCGGTAAGGGAGATATGGAGAAACCATTGGATAGGTGGATCCAGATTAGTAGAAGGCGTTTAATCAGATGCTCAACAATTTACTTGTGACACTGGAAAATTAACATGTAACAACTAGTTAACACTTGCAAAATAGAGTAGAAATGAAACCTCTACTCTGTTTTGCAAGTGTTAGCCAGCAACTTTGATGTGTGTTGCTAGAAATGAATGAGTTATATTCAGGAAAGCAGCGGTACGCCAAATGAATTTAAGTTTGGAAAACAGTTATAGTGATGGATTAGTACAAACGTTTGTATCAACAGAATTGGTTGATAAATCAATGTAACATAGATAGGAAATTCAAAGAACAACCAAAGGATTTTTAAAACTGAATACATACTCATATAATATACTAATTAGTAAGAAGATGGAGGGCAGGCCATAATATGGGAAATGGGAAATCCTCTATTTGCCAGGAAGAATGGGAAAGCACAGCGAGCTGACCATTCTGGGGAGTGGGGATATCAGCAAGAGGCAAGCTGCCCCAGTACTAAGCAATCCATTCTATTTAAATAGTCAGAGACAAACATTTGTATTCAGAGGGACTGAGCAGTGCTCTTACACAGAACCACACAGTTAGAAAAGCAAATGGTACATTATCCTGTGAGTCACTGTATAAGTTACTGTGAAAACTGAACTAGTGGTGCTGCCTTGCCTTCTTTACCCAAGGGGGGTTATACTTGCCTTAAAAGGAGTACAGTCAAGGTCCACTGGTTACAAAGATAGAAGAATGACTGGAAGCCGGAGTGTATTAAAATCCTTGGAAAAGTAAATCCTGAGAAGTTGCTTTTGGTGAATTTGAAATAGAGGTCACAGTTTCAGAATAAGACAGCAGCTATTTAATGCCAAGGTGAAGACTATTTTCTTCGCGTACAAGGTCAAGTGTTTTGTGTCTGCTCTACTTCCAAGGTACGATGATGCTTTGTTACCCTGGATCTTTAAAACTTACATTTTTGAGTACAACCTAAATGGAGGAAGATATGGAATAGGCAGAAGAGTAGAGATGATGAAAGAATTTACGCAAGATCTCACCCACATCTGTTCCTACTTCCTCTGTATTCCCACTTGTAAATTGTATGCTTCTGCTGGCTTACCTTATCGACTTGGCTTCCCTTTTTGAATTCAGGGACAGTAGAACTCTGATAATCCAACATTCTTGGGATATTGGTGGTGACGGACTGGCAGATATTCCAGACTAATGGACATTAATCCCTAAACACACTTCTCAATTCACTACTCTAAGGTATTACAGTGTAGCATAAGAAATGTTCTAATAAGCCCAGAGAGTTTGAATTGAATGCAGAAACTAGGGCACTGTTGCGTTGGACGGAGTATGAGAACTGAGGCCCCGATGATATTAACCATGACCCAGGAATCAGCACCGCTGAACATAAAAATAAATCATCAGGATTTCCAATAATCCATTAATGGATTATCCGAGTTTATTGTATAAACACCTCAGACACTATGACATATGTCTTACTATTTAGTTTATTCATCCTCTCCAGCTTACTATTCAAATGAATTTCACCATGTGAAATGTATTTATTGAGATTCAGCACAGAATAGGCCCCTCCACCCCTTCGAGCCGCACGGCCCAGCAAATCCCCCGATTTAATCCTAGTGTAATCACAGGACCATTTACATTAACCAATTAACCTACCAACTGGTGCGCCTTCACACTGTGGGAGGAAACCCCAGCAGTCACGGGGAGAACTGGAAACTCCATACAGGCAGAGGCAGGAATTGAACCCAGGTTGCTGGTACTGTAAGGCTCTGTGCTCACCGTTACACTATCATACCGCACCGTCCCCAGTGGTACAGAGGAACAGGATGAATATCAGCAAAGACACAATGAACAACATGGGTCTCTGTCAGTGAGGGATGTAGCTTGCATGGTGGTGGGGAAGGGGGGGGCGATAAGTAGCTAACGAGTGATGGTGTAAAGCAGCAAGAGTAAAGACAAATAGTATTCATAGAGAGACTCCCCCATTTCCTTTGATAATGGGAACTCTTTCAGGTCGTTATGTTTGTGCTGGTTCATGGAGCAATCCCATCCCACAAACAATTTTCCTAACAACCTATTCCCTCCCAGATTCTACCACTCTCCTACACACCAGGGGCAACTAACCTGCCAATATGTGCATCTTTGAGGAGTACGAGGAAAATGGAATACCACGCGGTCACATGTGACCACAACATTTGAGGTCAGGTTTGAATTCCGGTCTCCGGTGCTGCAAGGCTGTGGCGCTACTGGTTGTGACACTGTACCACCCAAGTAATGGAGTATGGTGGAAGGAAGCTCGCAGGTGGCACTGCCTGTGTTTCAGTAACTACATCCATTTGCCAAATTTGGGGTTCAAATAGCAGCTGTCTGGTGAAGTGGTATCTGGGGTGTCCCATCCAGGCTCAGCACCTTTGTTATATCCAGGCATTAGATCAGTCAGGATTCAAATGACCTCAACGGTGTCTCCATTTAAACTGGCATGTATAGCCATCCCATAGGAAGCAACCCATGATAGAACCCCACCCATGAGGAAACAGTTCGCTTCCACACACAGAACAAAGGTGAAGGGTTACAGGTTGGAGAGAGCTTTTTTTTAACTACATAAGTACTACTACTACTATGTTGACTCAGGCCTAGGGGGCCGGCGTCGGGCACGATGACGGACTCTCCACTTCTCCCTCTCTCTCATCAGTGTGTTTAGTTCATCTACATTAGCCGCGCCGCTCTCTTCTAGGAGCGTGTTGACCATAGTCTTGGGAGGGCGCCCAGGGTTCATCTTCCCATGCTTGGGCTCCCATATGATGACTAGGCTGGCAGGTAGCTCGGGGTGGCGTAGACAGTGCCCCGCTAGTTGCAGTCTTCTCGCCTCGATTTTAGTGGTGAGCATCACTACTACTATTACACTTAGGTCATTATACAGCTCGATGTTCGTCATGTGCTGTTGCCAACTCACATCAAGAGCCATCCGACTACATAAGAGAAGAATTCAATGTGGTTGTGCTTTGGAATTGAAAATGATTTGGGCAGCCCAGTGACACAGTGGGTAGAACCAAAGCCTCACAGGGTAAATGGTTTATATAAATTTCCTTTTGTGATTATGGTGTAATAGGATCTGATGGTTGATAGCAATGTGGAGACATTAAAGTGAGATCAAAATTGGATTAATGGCTGTTGATCGTTATGGACCCGATGAGCCAGAGTCTGTTTCTGTGCTGCACCCCTGTACAATATCAGGATCAACAGTTTTAGAATAGCAGCATCTTCAAGAGACACAACAGAAGGAACTGCTGGCAGACGTGAGGTCATCAGGGGTAGAAAGTGTTGATCTTACAATTAGATCAGCCACACTAAAGAGCTTGGTAGCCGATTCCTGCTCATAAATTCATTCATACTCTTATGCAGGTACAATTCCACCATTTACAAGGCACCAAGTCGAGGACATCCCTACAAACCCGGCTACAAAACCAGCACCCACTATGAAGCAGAAATGACTCCAGTAAAGAGGACCTACACTGACGACAGATCCACCTACAATCGCAACACCAATGAGGAAACGAAACAAGGGAAATACGATTATGTATAAATTTGATGGTTTCATCGTAACCCTGGCATGACTCTGGGGCAATTCTGAAAGGCAACCATCTCTACAAGGTTCTAATGATAATTCCCAGATTCAACTTTCATCCCTCCTCTTTACCTCATTACACTGTGTGTGCTTAAATGCCTATAATGTACAGAGTGTCACAACACCTTCCTTCGGTTGACTCAGGTGGCAGGCTAGCCCAGTTACTATACACGACCACTCACAGACTGAATAGCCAATCTGCACAATGAGGACAATCCATCTCCAGCCAGCCTACCTCCCCACTGAAGTTGAACATCAACTCAAAAATACCTTGAAAGAAACTAGAGTCTGAGTTCATCTTTAACCAATGAACCCCTAGGTTGGATTACAACACATTAAGGTTCCCATATAAACCACCATATAAAAGCTAAGGGTTGGGTAAAACTCTTCACCCAGAGAATAAGAACATGGTTATCATGGTTGCTGAATAGATTCAAGATACAAATAGACACGTTTCCTGGGCAACAAGGTGAAAGATAGGTTTAGTTTAATTTGTCCTCATGGTCGGCACAGACATCGCAGGCCACGGGGCCTGGCCTGTTCCTGTGCAGGACTGCTCCATGTTCTACAAAACATGCTGAAAAGCAAATGTTGTGGATAATGCATCCTGGAGTATTATTGGATAAAATAAGCCCTTCCTCTTCCTTATCCTGATGACATGATGCCATGAGTTCTGTGGAACATGAATGGTTTCATTGTCTCACACTGAATAATACCCAGTCACCAGCAGGGAAGTGCAGCCAAATGGTCCAAATGTCAAGTGATCTTTATCCAGCTTCAATAACTTTCCAATATAATATTCTTGATTTTGGGCTTGAGAATAGCTTCCAAGTTTTGATCTTGCCATGTGCTCCTGTATTTTCCACCTTTTTAAAATTGTCCTCCCATTCCATTCATTTCATGTTATCAGCTGTACCCTACCATCTCTTCACTTCAACCCCTAGTCCCCAAATCCCATCCAATGTTGCCTTTTGACTCTCCACCTTCTGGTGCAATTTACCCTCCTCCTTATAAGTTCCCTTCAGTCTTTTTTATTGTACAAGTTACTGAAGGAACATTTTTAGCCTAAATGAGTAACAATAGTATAAAGAAAAAAAGAGACAATGGCGAACGAGGTGTCTTGCGGTCAACAGAGGATGCAAAGGAATAAGGACAACGATTACAATGAACTATCGGGCGAGAAGAGCATCTTAACCTTCGAAGTTAAAATTTTTTGGATCTCTTGGTAACTCAGAACATTTTTAGGAGGATCTCAATGTACAGTAGTAGGCATTACTTAACACCAGAACTAATCCACATATCTTTGTGCTTTATCTTTTTCAAAATCACTTTATAATTTAATATTGTACTTTTAGAAATTTGAGTACAGGTCGACCTTCACTAAACCAGCACCATTGGGACCTGAGGAGTGCCAGATTAGTGAAAATGCCAAATTACAGAAGGATCACATTAAGAATAATCAGTGCCGTATTATCGAAGGAACTGGATTACAGGTAGTCAGATTAGTGAAGGTCAACCTGTATTTTCTTGTCTCAGCCCTGGGATCATTAGGCTGAATGTTGTGTGTGTGTGTGTGTGTGTGTGTGTGTGTGTGTGTGTGTGTGTGTGTGTGTGTGTGTGTGTGTGTGTGTGTGTTTTTTTTAATGTAAACTATGATACTGAATACTTGTTTTATTTTAAAATTCATAAATATTTTTTGAGTGCAACAGTGGTGGCTCAATGGTTAAGGTACCAGATTAGTAAAACAGGAAACTGAATTTACAATTGGGGGAACTCTATTCACATCCTGCCCTGGCTGTTGTGCAATTTAAATTCTGTTTTTAAACTGGAATTTTAAAAAAAGCACAACGAATTTGAGTAATGATTATCACAAAACTACTGAACTGCTGTAAAAACCCATCTAATGTCCTTCAGGGAAGAAGATCTGCCTTCCTCACCCACTGTGGCCAACCTATAGCTCCAGATCTAAGGTGATATGGATGATTTTGAAATGATCTAAACATGTCACTTTGTTCAGGGACAGCTAGAATTGGGCAATAATTCTTAGATCTCCAAAAGTGAATTTAAAAATTAG
Organism: Mobula birostris; assembly: GCF_030028105.1. NCBI lineage: Eukaryota > Metazoa > Chordata > Chondrichthyes > Myliobatiformes > Myliobatidae > Mobula > Mobula birostris. The sequence continues at coordinate 91,867,206 of NC_092373.1, forward strand.
TACAGTAGAGATAATCACAAGAAATTCTACAAATGTTGGTAGTTATACTGGTTAGTAATGTGTTAAACTTGAAGAGCAGGGGTAGTGTAGATAATAAGAAACTTTTCCCCATAGCAGGTACATCCAAAACCAATGGCCACTGCTTTCGGGGAAGGGATAAGAAAGTTAACAGGAATTTGATATATATAAAAACTTTTACACCTAGAAAGTGGATGGAGGAAGAGACTCTTATAGCATCGTGGGTGTATCTAAACAAGCACCTATCCCAAGGGCATAAAAGGCTAAACAGGCCATGTACTGGTTAACAGGATCAGTGTAGACTGGTACCAAATAGTCATCAAGGCATAGTGGGAAAAAGAGCCTGTTCCCCTGTAAAACTCCAGGACTCTTAAGTTGTTGTAAAATACATGCTTTATTTGTATTCTTTGTATCTATCCATGAAACACTCTCGCTGATTTTTTTTTTGTGATGGCAATGTTTTTCACCCCAACAGAATTAAGTTTAATGACCAAAATTAAAAGTTTATACTGTTATATCTTATTAAATGTGACTCAACACTGATTTCAGAAGCCTCCAACATGACTTAATCTATGATTTAGATCGAATTAGAAGCATTTTAAGTTCCAAATTATCAAATTCTTGGAAGTAAAATATCAACTCCTCAAGGTGATGCTATATTTGGGTCCTTACAGATAAAATTAAAGGAAATTTTGCAGTGATTTTCAGTGGCTTTCACTCAGGGAGAGGATATGAAGCCCTTTGGCTCAGTAGACCCTGAAGCTGGTCAAAGCAAAATTAAATATAACTGGATAAAAGTGGCAAAGCATCAGTTTCAACCATGTATGGCCACACCTGTCCAAACACAACTCCCTCAGAAAACATTAGGCAATCTCAGTGGAGCTTTGCTGCTTATCAATGAGACCATGGCTACAGCTAGGTTGTTCTAGTCGTTATACAGATAGAGAGATTAGATAAGAGCTTTGCTTTTTGTTCCTGCTGCTAAAGGTAAATAAGCCACAAAGGACATTAAATGAACTAATGTGAGTTTTCTTAATGCATCACAATTAATCATTCTACTGACTCAGGTGTGGAGCTCCTACAGGGACTAATACAAGCACCAACCTGTGCAACATTTGCAGTAAACTGCAGCGTGGGGCTCAGGTAAATCAGATGATGTCTAAGGTAAGGTCAGCATTAACAGGACAAGGAGAAGCACCTCTGATTGGTCCCGCACTGAGAATAATAGTATCATTTGTAGCACCAATTATTCCTGAGGTTAATCTACTGAATACATTCACCATAATAGCTGTTGCTGAGGAAGTACTATCACTGCTGAGTATTTGGGCCTCTCCCGCAACCTCCCTACAAAGCATTAGACATCCAAACGCAGTTCTTTCCAAATATGGACATGTGACTGTTTGACTCCCGTTTCTATCACCCTCAGTGAGAGAATTGTGCAAACATTATGTGAGATCACACAATTTGAAAGACGGTTTTAGTCAAAGAGCAGTGGGTGGCTTCATACCTCAGCTGTTAACGTTCCGGGACATGTGGTACCATAGCATACTGGATGCGGCACGGTGAATGCTTCTTCAGGTTTAATATCAATCGGCACCACCTCATCTGGAGAAATATCATAAAATGGCCACTTCGCCAAGCTGGCAGGGAAAATTGGCCAAGGTTCCTTAATTACATGAAAAGTCATGAAGGAAATGACAGCCTAGATATGGTGTTAATTAAATGACCATTAGTGCTGACCTCCCATTCGTGTTGATCAAGAAGGAAGCACTTATCCATCTCTGAAAATACAAGTTAAGAGCCAGAATCCTCATCTCAACACAAGCCCAGGTATCATCCAACCAACCAAGATAACAAACCCAGTGATGCAGTTAGTAGAGTTCTTTGTTGCTCGGATTTCCAGTATCTGCAGATTTTCTCGTTTGACACGGTTAGTAGGGCCGCTGCCTCAATCTGTCAGCGTGGAGCTTGCATGTTCTCCCTGTGAGTGTGTGTATTCCCCTCCAGGTACTCTTCTTTCCTCCCACATCCCAAAGACACGTGAATTAATGAGTGGTAGATTCTGAGAGAATTTGATCAGAACGTCAGAGAATAGAAGAATGAGATTAATGTAGGATTAGTATAAATAAGTGATTGATGGTCAGCATGGACTAGATGGGCTGAAGAACCTGCTTTTGTGCAGTTCTCTCTATCACCTAGGTGAAAGGGGAGGATCGATGATGGATGGGAAAGATGAGGTAGGAAAGGTATTTAGATGGAGTCAAAGATAAATTGGGACTGTGCAAGGTAATTATCCATAAAAGGGTTCAGCAATTCATAAGTCTGTCAGAGACAAAGAGTGTGGAACAGGCAATGACAGAGAACAAAAGGGCAGTGAACTGAATACTGCACTTGATTTTCCTTTCAATAGTGATGGAAATCAGGCAGAGAACTCATCGTTGGACTGTCCCACCATCAGCAAAGATTAAAAAGCTCCCCCCAGAAACCTGTCACAACCTTAAGCCCCACTGAGCAGACCATAAACCTTATTGTCTCTGTAACTGACAAAGGAAAGTTCACAGCACAACTCCATCCAGGAATTTACCAATGTGCAATGGGACATTGGAAACAAACAGGAAGTGTGGTAGTTACACCATCAAAAGTGGCAACGGTACAAGAGAGATGTACAAGACACTCAGAAGAACCTGCTCTGATCTCATAATATTGCTTCACCTGAGTCTGCTGTTCCCAAATTTAAAGCAATAGAGCAGTCTGTTAGTAATAACCATACCGCCAATGCCTACATGATATAAAAGTACCATTTCTTTCACAGCATCTGAAGCAGCAATAAATTAAGCTGCATTTTTTTATTTCACACAAGAGTCACAATTTTAGAATATTTAAATGGGCAAGTGCACTGGGCAGAGTGGAGAGAGAAGCTTGAGGAAAAAATTGCGGGTAAATAGACCCAAAGGATAGAGGCCTCTATATTGCCTCTGCTCCCTATGAGAACATCTTCATACTGGGATCAGTGCACTTACCTTATACAAAAATTTTATATAAAATATAATACAATCAACTAAGAACATTCATCTCCCCAACAGATTGGTCCCAAAAGATGTTGTTCATAATCTGTTATGTCCAATGAATCACCCATTAATACGTAAGTCAGGTGTAAGCAGTGAATGGGGTGTGTTGCTTTAAAGTAATAGTATGAATCTTTACCCTATGTTTGCAGTTATACTGTCCTATACTACAATCTATTATTTTGTTCTGAAGTTCAGCAGAGTAACCTTCTGATTACTCTCGGCAAAGAACATTGTTCCAATAAATGGTATATTGCAAACACCGTATGTAGAAAACACTGGAAGAAATAGAGGAGAATTTCCAGATCACAGAGGAGAATTTCACTGCTCGAACATCTTACTGCGAGGGAAAATGCTTGGCCAGGGCCAATACTAAAAGAAGTCAGTCCTGCCTAACAGTGAGTAATCTTCCAACCCAGAGAGTTGTATGTCATGAAAAGCCATAGATGCATGTGATACTTTGCACTGTTGAACTTGGTTCAAATTCACAACAGTATTGGTCATTGTGAAACTAGGCTATAGATGGGTAGAAGTCCTCTAATTTAGCTTTGTGCACTATGTGGGAGATAATGTTGCAGATTCAGATACAAGGCAAGATGTCTTAGTAGAACAGCTGACAGGAAGAGAACGTTTTCTAATAAACATGGTAACATTACATCGCACAGCACTATCTCTTAAGGAAATTACACTTAGAGTATCAAAAAGGCCATATAAAAATAAATTTCACAATTTTCTTTCAGAACACACATATGTACAATAAATCTTCTGACACTGCCTGTATCTGACAAATGTCTTAATCAATGGTAAATTACAATATATAAAATTGACATCGTTGTTATTAAATCATGCAAAAAACATGCGGAAAAAACATGCCAAAAACAAAACCCCAAAGTCTTTTCCTGCTGGTTGAGTGTTAGGTTCAGCATGCAGGTAGTTCTCGCTACCAACCTGCCCCTCTGCTGGCCAACGAGCTCCAGACACTGGTTCCTTGAGAAAGAGACGGCTCAGTACTTTGCCTCGGTGCTGGCACGGGCACAGGCTTCATTATCTGCACTTTAGAGGCAAACTCTTCCGACACATCCTCTATGGATGAGATGTCAAGCTCACTTTCCTCATCGTCTGACAACTGCGAAGTGAAAGCAGAGATAGTTGATGTGGATGTCATTATCAGTGAGGTAACGGGATGGAGGAATAGAAAATATCATTGGGATTACTGGAGAGTACTTCATCAGACACTAATGCAATTAATTGCATAACTGGCACAATCTGCCCCTGAGTTGAGGAATTGGCAGAGAAGGGTTACATGCTTCAATATGTAGAACTGTTACAATGCAACAAAGACATGGCCATTACTATTCCTAAGCTTAGAAACTCCTGGTCTAATATTTGCTAAATGTTTAGGACTTTCAATATGAATGCCCAGAGTCTCTCCATCATATCTGCAGTATAAAATAATTTAACTTCAGTTAAGACAGGATCTATAAAGATAGCCATGTATTTTTACAAAGCTATTGCTCATAATACTTCTGCACCTCCCCAACTGGCAAAAATATGTGCACTTTGCTGAGCGTGTACTAACTTAAGGAGCAAGGAGATACATCCACACTTCCTCAGATACACTCTGGGTGTATCAGAACTACATTTATTCTGTTTGCCCTGTATATTCGCACCATATTGTTCACACAAGTGTTTCTTTGGAATAAAAATAACTTGCAATCAATAATTTTAAGTCAAATTTACAAACTTCACTGTTAAGTCATTAGTAGATTTTCTTTCAATACATTGGTTTTAGCTGGTTCCAGATGAACAAGGAATACAAATGACAAGATCAATGAAACTCCCCACGTATACTGAGGGAAAAGAAACAAAAACCTTGTAAATAAATCATAACAAACACAAGAGGTGGTCATGTGCCTTCCTGTACTGTGCCAGGCTACAGGATTCACCATTAAGGAGAACGTTCTGCGAGGGGCTGTTGGTCAGTGCATGATGTGGCAGTAACAGGGAAGATAAATGTAGTGTGTGACAGGCCAGGAGATCTGGACCATGAAAGGAGGAGAGGAACCCGAGGGAGGTAATGAGCAGGTGAGGAGAAGAGAAGGGGCGAGAGGATAACCGGAATGGGGAGTGGTCATTCTTTTCCCCATGGTCCACCGTCCTCTCCTAATAGATTCTTCCTTCTTCAGCTCTCTGCCTTTTCCACTTACCTCCTCCCAGCTTTGTACTTCATCAGTCCTCTCCCACCCACCTTCCTCCTCACCTGCACTCATCTGTCACCTGCCAGCTTGTACTCTATCCTCTCCTTCCACCTTACTCTAGCTTCTTCCCCCTTCCTTTTCAGTTCTGATTAAGGTATTTCCATCCGAAACATTGAGTCTTGATTCCCTTCCAGAGATGCTGCCTGACTTGCAGAGGTGCTCCAGCATTTTGTGTGTGCTACTTAAGATTTCCAGCATCTGCAGGACCCCTTGAGCTTATGGGTTGACGAGAACCATCAAGCAGTGGATATGCTGATTAACCACTAATCAGAGTCATTCCTGGAATGGAACCTGAAGACAAGAAATTCCATGAGCTGAAGATGAAAGGTGACTGCTTATGAGGTTCAGCAATTCAATGATAGTTTAAGCTTAGGTTCAAGTTTATTCTCATCGGCATATGTACATGGGGTATAAATGCCATGAAAATTAGCTTTTTGCAGCAGCAGTACTGCACATTAAACATGACAAATAAGTTATATTTAATAAATTATACATAGCTTGCACAAAAGGTCAAACTTTAATTTTATTCTCATGTGCACAAGTACATGTACTGTTTGTACAGGTGCAAAGTATAACCTCCTTGCAGCAAAATCACAGGCACCATACATCATACGTATAAACAGCATTCACATGAAAATATAAATTAAACAAAAATCATGCACAATTTTTACAAAAGAGAACAATGTTAGAACAAAAGAAGTCCACTTTGGTGCAAAATAAATATAATGACACTAATACATGAAAACCCGCAGATGCTGGAAATCCGAGCGACACACACAAAATGCTGGAGGAACTCAGCAGGTCAGGCAGCATCGATGGAAAAGAGAAAACAGTCAAAGATTTGGGCCGAGACCCTACTTCTTAATGACACTAATGCAAGTCGACAGACAGAAAGAAATACAGTCAGAGGTAGTGTTACAGATTTTCAGGTCAGTCCAAGAACCCGATGGCAGTGGAGATTTAGAATCAGGATCAGGTTTAATATCACTGGCACATCGTGAAATTCGTTGTTATGCAGCAACAGTATATTGCAATACACAATAATAAACTTGTAAAGTATATTAAATATATATGTATTTCTTAAAGAAAAATTAAATGAAATAAGTAGTGCAAAAAGAGAACAAAGAAGTAGGGAGGTAGTGTTCAAGGTTCAATATCCATTCAGAAACTGGGTAGCAGAGAGGAAGAAGCTGTTTCTGATCGTTGAGTGTGTGTCTTCAGGCTTCTGAACCTCCTCCCTGATGGCAACAATGAGAAGAGAAGAAGCTGTTGTTCAACCTTAAAGAGAAAAACTACCAGAAGTAAAACTTCAAGAACCTCCTCAATTTGTCAGGAGTGGTGGTAAGTCTGTCTAGAATAGTCAGGAGTGGCAGAAAGGCTAAGTAGAATAGTCAGGAGTGGTGGTAAGTCTGTCTAGAATAGTCAGGAGTGGCAGTAAGGCTAAGTAGAATAGTCAGGAGTGATGGTAAGGCTGTCTAGAATAGTCAGGACTGGTGGTAAGACTGTCCAGAATAGTCAGAAGTGGCAGTAAGGCTGAGTAGAATAGTCAGGAGTGGCAGTAAGGCTGAGTAGAATAGTCAGGAGTGGCAGTAAGGCTGTCTAGAATAGTCAGGAGTGGCAGTAAGGCTGTCTAGAATAGTCAGAAGTGGCAGTAAGGCTGTCCAGAATTGTAAGGAGTGACAGTAATGCTGTCCAGAATAGTCAGGAGTGGCAGTAAGGCTGTCTAGAATAGTCAGGAGTGGCAGTAAGGCTGAGTAGAATAGTCAGGAGTGGCAGTAAGGCTGAGTAGAATAGTCAGGAGTAGCAGTAAGTCTGTCTAGAATAGTCAGGAGTGGCAGGAAGGCTGAGTAGAATAGTCAGGAGTGGCAGTAAGGCTGTCTACAATAGTCAGGAGTGGCAGTAAGGCTGTCCAGAATAGTCAGGAGTGGCAGTAATGCTGTCCAGAATAGTCAGAAGTGGCAGTAAGTCTGTCTAGAATAGTCAGGAGTGGCAGTAAGGCTGTCTAGAATAATCAGGACTGGCAGTAAGGCTGTCTAGAATAGTCAGGAGTGGCAGTAAGGCTGTCTAGAATACTCAGGAGTGGTGGTAAGGCTGTCTAGAATAGTCAGGAGTGGCAGTAAGTCTGTCTAGAATAGTCAGGACTGGCAGTAAGGCTGTCTACAATAGTCAGGAGCGGCAGTAAGGCTGTCTAGAATAGTCAGGAGTGGCAGTAAGGCTGTCTAGAATAGTCAGGAGTGACAGCAAGGCTGTCTACAATAGTCAGGAGTGGCAGTAAGGCTGTCTAGAATAGTCAGGAGTGGCAGTAAGGCTGTCTAGAATAGTCAGGAGTGGCAGTCAGGCCGAGTAGAATAGTCAGGAGTGGCAGTAAGTCTGTCTAGAATAGTCAGGAGTGGCAGTAATGCTGTCTAGAATAGTCAGGACTGGCAGTTAGGCTGTCTACAATAGTCAGGAGCGGCAGTAAGGCTGTTTAGAATAGTCAGGAGTGGCAGTAACGCTATCCAGAATAGTCAGGAGTGGCAGTAAGGCTGTCTACAATAGTCAGGAGTGGCAGTAAGGTTGTCTAGAATAATCAGGAGTGGCAGTAATGCTGTCCAGAATAGTCAGGAGTAGCAGTAAGTCTGTCTAGAATATTCAGGAGTGGCAGGAAGGCTGAGTAGAATAGTCAGGAGTGGCAGTAATGCTGTCCAGAATAGTCAGGAGTGGCAGTAAGGCTGTCTAGAATAGTCAGGAGTGGCAGTAACGCTGTCCAAAATAGTCAGGAGTGGTGGTAGGTCTGTCCAGAATAGTCAGGAGTGGCAGTAAGGCTGTCTAGAATAATCAGGACTGGCAGTAAGGATGTCTAGAATAGTCAGGAGTGGCAGTAAGGCTGTCTAGAATACTCAGGAGTGGCAGTAAGGCTGTCTAGAATAGTCAGGACTGGTGGTAAGACTGTCCAGAATAGTCAGGAGTGGCAGTAAGGCTGTCTAGAATAGTCAGGAGTGGCAGTAAAGCTGTCTAGAATAGTCAGGAGTGGCAGTAAGGCCGAGTAGAATAGTCAGGAGTGGCAGTAAGTCTGTCTAGAATAGTCAAGATTGGCAGTAATGCTGTCTAGAATAGTCAGGAGCGGCAGTAAGTCTGTCTAGAATAGTCAGGAGCGGCAGGAAGGCTGAGTAGAATAGTCAGGAGTGGCAGTAAGGCTGTCTACAATAGTCAGGAGTGGCAGTAAGGCTGTCCAGAATAGTCAGGAGTGGCAGTAATGCTGTCCAGAATAGTCAGGAGTGGCAGTAAGGCTGTCTGGAATAGTCAGGAGTGGCAGTAACGCTGTCCAAAATAGTCAGGAGTGGTGGTAGGTCTGTCCAGAATAGTCAGGAGTGGCAGTAAGTCTGTCTAGAATAGTCAGGAGTGGCAGTAAGGCTGTCTAGAATAATCAGGACTGGCAGTAAGGCTGTCTAGAATAGTCAGGAGTGGCAGTAAGGCTGTCTAGAATACTCAGGAGTGGCGGTAAGGCTGTCTAGACTAGTCAGGACTGGTGGTAAGACTGTCCAGAATAGTCAGGAGTGGCAGTAACGCTGTCCAGAATAGTCAGGAGTGGTGGTAAGACTGTCTAGAATAGTCAGGACTGGCAGTTAGGCTGTCTACAATAGTCAGGAGCGGCAGTAAGGCTGTTTAGAATAGTCAGGAGTGGCAGTAAGGCTGTCTACAATAATCAGGACTGGCAGTAAGGCTGTCTAGAATAGTCAGGAGTGGCAGTAATGCTGTCCAGAATAGTCAGGAGTAGCAGTAAGTCTGTCTAGAATATTCAGGAGTGGCAGGAAGGCTGAGTAGAATAGTCAGGAGTGGCAGTAAGGCTGTCCAAAATAGTCAGGAGTGGTGGTAGGTCTGTCCAGAATAGTCAGGACTGGTGGTAAGACTGTCCAGAATAGTCAGGAGAGGCAGTAACACTGTCTAGAATAGTCAGGAGTGGTGGTAAGACTGTCCAGAATAGTCAGAAGTGTCAGTAAGGCTGAGTAGAATAGTCAGGAGTGGCAGTAAGTCTGTCTAGAATAGTCAGGAGTGGCAGTAAGGCTGAGTAGAATAGTCAGGAGTGGCAGTAAGGCTGAGTAGAATAGTCAGGAGTGGCAGTAAGGCTGTCTAGAATAGTCAGTAGTGGCAGTAAAGCTGTCTAGAATAGTCAGGAGTGGCAGTAAGGCCGAGTAGAATAGTCAGGAGTGGCAGTAAGTCTGTCTAGAATAGTCAGGATTGGCAGTAATGCTGTCTAGAATAGTCAGGAGCGGCAGTAAGGCTGTTTAGAATAGTCAGGAGTGGCAGTAAGGCTGTCTAGAATAATCAGGATTGGCAGTAAAGCTGTCTAGGATAGTCCGGAGTGGCAGTAATGCTGTCCAGAATAGTCAGGAGTAGCAGTAAGTCTGTCTAGAATAGTCAGGAGCGGCAGGAAGGCTGAGTAGAATAGTCAGGAGTGGCAGTAAGGCTGTCTACAATAGTCAGGAGTGGCAGTAAGGCTGTCCAGAATAGTCAGGAGTGGCAGTAATGCTGTCCAGAATAGTCAGGAGTGGCAGTAAGGCTGTCTGGAATAGTCAGGAGTGGCAGTAACGCTGTCCAAAATAGTCAGGAGTGGTGGTAGGTCTGTCCAGAATAGTCAGGAGTGGCAGTAAGTCTGTCTAGAATAGTCAGGAGTGGCAGTAAGGCTGTCTAGAATAATCAGGACTGGCAGTAAGGCTGTCTAGAATAGTCAGGAGTGGCAGTAAGGCTGTCTAGAATACTCAGGAGTGGCGGTAAGGCTGTCTAGACTAGTCAGGACTGGTGGTAAGACTGTCCAGAATAGTCAGGAGTGGCAGTAACGCTGTCCAGAATAGTCAGGAGTGGTGGTAAGACTGTCCAGAATAGTCAGAAGTGGCAGTAAGGCTGAGTAGAATAGTCAGGAGTGGCAGTAAGGCTGAGTAGAATAGTCAGGAGTGGCAGTAAGGCTGTCTAGAATAGGCAGGAGTGGCGGTAAGGCTGATTAGAATAGTCAGAAGTGGCAGTAAGGCTGAGTAGAATAGTCAGGAGTGGCAGTAAGGCTGAGTAGAATAGTCAGGAGTAGCAGTAAGTCTGTCTAGAATAGTCAGGAGTGGCAGGAAGGCTGAGTAGAATAGTCAGGAGTGGCACTAAGGCTGTCTACAATAGTCAGGAGTGGCAGTAAGGCTGTCCAGAATAGTCAAGAGTGACAGTAATGCTGTCCAGAATAGTCAGGAGTGGCAGTAAGGCTGTCTAGAATAATCAGGACTGGCAGTAAGGCTGTCTAGAATAATCAGGAGTGGCAGTAAGGCTGTCTAGAATACTCAGGAGTGGCGGTAAGGCTGTCTAGAATAGTCAGGAGTGGCAGTAAGTCTGTCTAGAATAGTCAGGACTGGCAGTAAGGCTGTCTACAATAGTCAGGAGCGGCAGTAAGGCTGTCTAGAATAGTCAGGAGTGGCAGTAAGGCTGTCTAGAATAGTCAGGAGTGGCAGTAAGTCTGTCTAGAATAGTCAGGACTGGCAGTAAGGCTGTCTACAATAGTCAGGAGCGGCAGTAAGGCTGTCTAGAATAGTCAGGAGTGACAGCAAGGCTGTCTACAATAGTCAGGAGTGGCAGTAACGCTGTCTAGAATAGTCAGGAGTGGCAGTAACGCTGTCTAGAATAGTCAGGAGTGGCAGTAAGGCTGAGTAGAATAGTCAGGAGTAGCAGTAAGTCTGTCTAGAATAGTCAGGAGTGGCAGGAAGGCTGAGTAGAATAGTCAGGAGTGGCAGTAAGGCTGTCTACAATAGTCAGGAGTGGCAGTAAGGCTGTCCAGAATAGTCAGGAGTGGCAGTAATGCTGTCCAGAATAGTCAGGAGTGGCAGTAAGGCTGTCTAGAATAGTCAGGAGTGGCAGTAACGCTGTCCAAAATAGTCAGGAGTGGTGGTAGGTCTGTCCAGAATAGTCAGGAGTGGCAGTAAGTCTGTCTAGAGTAGTCAGGAGTGGCAGTAAGGCTGTCTAGAATAATCAGGACTGGCAGTAAGGCTGTTTAGAATAGTCAGGAGTGGCAGTAAGGCTGTCTAGAATACTCAGGAGTGGCAGTAAGTCTGTCTAGAATAGTCAGGACTGGCAGTAAGGCTGTCTACAATAGTCAGGAGCGGCAGTAAGGCTGTCTAGAATAGTCAGGAGTGGCAGTAAGGCTGTCTAGAATAGTCAGGAGTGACAGCAAGGCTGTCTACAATAGTCAGGAGTGGCAGTAACGCTGTCTAGAATAGTCAGGAGTGGCAGTAACGCTGTCTAGAATAGTCAGGAGTGGCAGTAAGGCTGAGTAGAATAGTCAGGAGTAGCAGTAAGTCTGTCTAGAATAGTCAGGAGTGGCAGGAAGGCTGAGTAGAATAGTCAGGAGTGGCAGTAAGGCTGTCTACAATAGTCAGGAGTGGCAGTAAGGCTGTCCAGAATAGTCAGGAGTGGCAGTAATGCTGTCCAGAATAGTCAGGAGTGGCAGTAAGGCTGTCTAGAATAGTCAGGAGTGGCAGTAACGCTGTCCAAAATAGTCAGGAGTGGTGGTAGGTCTGTCCAGAATAGTCAGGAGTGGCAGTAAGTCTGTCTAGAATAGTCAGGAGTGGCAGTAAGGCTGTCTAGAATAATCAGGACTGGCAGTAAGGCTGTCTAGAATAGTCAGGAGTGGCAGTAAGGCTGTCTAGAATACTCAGGAGTGGCAGTAAGGCTGTCTAGAATAGTCAGGACTGGTGGTAAGACTGTCCAGAATAGTCAGGAGAGGCAGTAAGGCTGTCTAGGATAGTCAGGAGTGGCAGTAAGGCCGAGTAGAATAGTCAGGAGTGGCAGTAAGTCTGTCTAGAATAGTCAGGATTGGCAGTAAGGCTGTCTACAATAGTCAGGAGCGGCAGTAAGGCTGTCTAGAATAGTCAGGAGTGGCAGTAAGGCTGTCTAGAATAGTCAGGAGTGACAGCAAGGCTGTCTACAATAGTCAGGAGTGGCAGTAACGCTGTCTAGAATAATCAGGACTGGCAGTAAGGCTGTCTAGAATAGTCAGGAGTGACAGTAATGCTGTCCAGAATAGTCAGGAGTAGCAGTAAGTCTGTCTAGAATAGTCAGGTGTGGCAGGAAGGCTGAGTAGAATAGTCAGGAGTGGCAGTAAGGCTGTCTACAATAGTCAGGAGTGGCAGTAAGGCTGTCCAGAATAGTCAGGAGTGGCAGTAATGCTGTCCAGAATAGTCAGAAGTGGCAGTAAGGCTGTCTAGAATAGTCAGGAGTGGCAGTAACGCTGTCCAAAATAGTCAGGAGTGGTGGTAGGTCTGTCCAGAATAGTCAGGAGTGGCAGTAAGTCTGTCTAGAATACTCAGGAGTGGCGGTAAGGCTGTCTAGAATAGTCAGGACTGGCAGTAAGTCTGTCTAGAATAGTCAGGACTGGCAGTAAGGCTGTCTACAATAGTCAGGAGCGGCAGTAAGGCTGAGTAGAATAGTCAGGAGTGGCAGTAAGGCTGTCTAGAATAATCAGGACTGGCAGTAAGGCTGTCTAGAATAGTCAGGAGTGGCAGTAAGGCTGTCTAGAATAATCAGGACTGGCAGTAAGGCTGTCTAGAATAGTCAGGAGTGGCAGTAAGGCTGTCTAGAATACTCAGGAGTGGCAGTAAGGCTGTCTAGAATAGTCAGGACTGGTGGTAAGACTGTCCAGAATAGTCAGGAGAGGCAGTAAGGCTGTCTAGGATAGTCAGGAGTGGCAGTAAGGCCGAGTAGAATAGTCAGGAGTGGCAGTAAGTCTGTCTAGAATAGTCAGGATTGGCAGTAAGGCTGTCTACAATAGTCAGGAGCGGCAGTAAGGCTGTCTAGAATAGTCAGGAGTGGCAGTAAGGCTGTCTAGAATAGTCAGGAGTGACAGCAAGGCTGTCTACAATAGTCAGGAGTGGCAGTAACGCTGTCTAGAATAATCAGGACTGGCAGTAAGGCTGTCTAGAATAGTCAGGAGTGACAGTAAGGCTGTCCAGAATAGTCAGGAGTAGCAGTAAGTCTGTCTAGAATAGTCAGGTGTGGCAGGAAGGCTGAGTAGAATAGTCAGGAGTGGCAGTAAGGCTGTCTACAATAGTCAGGAGTGGCAGTAAGGCTGTCTACAATAGTCAGGAGTGGCAGTAATGCTGTCCAGAATAGTCAGAAGTGGCAGTAAGGCTGTCTAGAATAGTCAGGAGTGGCAGTAACGCTGTCCAAAATAGTCAGGAGTGGTGGTAGGTCTGTCCAGAATAGTCAGGAGTGGCAGTAAGTCTGTCTAGAATACTCAGGAGTGGCGGTAAGGCTGTCTAGAATAGTCAGGACTGGCAGTAAGTCTGTCTAGAATAGTCAGGACTGGCAGTAAGGCTGTCTACAATAGTCAGGAGCGGCAGTAAGGCTGAGTAGAATAGTCAGGAGTGGCAGTAAGGCTGTCTAGAATAATCAGGACTGGCAGTAAGGCTGTCTAGAATAGTCAGGAGTGGCAGTAAGGCCGAGTAGAATAGTCAGGAGTGGCAGTAAGTCTGTCTAGAATAGTCAGGAGTGGCAGTAAGTCTGTCTAGAATAGTCAGGACTGGCAGTAAGGCTGTCTACAATAGTCAGGAGCGGCAGTAAGGCTGTCCAGAATAGTCAGGAGCGGCAGTAAGGCTGTCCAGAATAGTCAGGAGTGGCAGTAAGGCTGTCCAGAATAGTCAGGAGTGGCAGTAAGGCTGTCTAGAATAATCAGGACTGGCAGTAAGGCTGAGTAGAATAGTCAGGAGCGGCAGTAAGGCTGTCCAGAATAGTCAGGAGTGGCAGTAAGGCTGTCTAGAATAGTCAGGAGTGGCAGTAACACTGTCTAGAATAGTCAGGAGTGTCAGTAAGGCTGTCTAGAATAGTCAAGATTGGCAGTAAGGCTGTGGGGTGCAATCAGAGTAGCTCACCTCCTTGACTTGGACACTCTTAATTTCATTTTTCAGCAAGCTATAGTACCAACCTTTACTGCCAGTCTTGTCATACTAAAGGTTAGGGAATCAACATTCAATTCAAAACTAACTAATTCTAAAACTTAGCAGTGAGAAAATCCAATCACCAATCCACGTCAATGTTCACAGCTGGAAGCAGAGGATGGAGCAGGGCTCTCACAGATGCCATTATCATGATGATCTCTGTGGTGGCACAGTAGTCTAACTCGTATTGCTGCTGATCAGTTGCAGGTCCTGAGCTCCAGTGCTGTCTGTGTTGAGTTTGCATGTCCTCGCTATAACCCAGTGGGTTTTCTCCGGGTGCTCTACATTCCTACCACAGCTCAGAAATGTGCAGGTATTTGGCCACAGCAAACTGTCCCTAGTGTGCGACGAGCAGTAAAATCTTGGGACAATTGATGGAAATGTGGAGAAAATAGGTTGGAAGGAAAATTGGTTGCACCAAAGGCCTCTTTCAAAGAAGTACAGTATGTAGGGAAAAGATATACAGTATGAGACATTCAAATTGAGAAGCCCTAGGTAAAAGGCAGATTTTAGAGTAGTAGGCAAATGGGGAAGGCTGTTATAAGAGCTATCTCTTTTAGCTTCTTTACTAGAGTCACAACAATAAAGCAAAGAGAAATATGGATAAAATATTGCTTATGCCTCAGCTAATGTGCACTTCCAGGTTCTATACATTTGTGAGTTTGCTAAGACTTTAGACAGGGAGCAGAAGGGTTGCCTGGAAAGTTAAATTGGATATTTTGTAGAAAATCGAAAGTTGAAAACGTTAGGATAGAGGTTTTTCTAGACCATTCACAGTTCTGATTGTGAAAATAAACTCTTAGTAACATTCAACATGGGCAAAGAAGGATAATCGCTCTTTAGTTGCACATTAACCCATTTGATCTCACCCTGTGAGAGATATTCCCTTGGTTTTACCACACCTTCCCCCCCCCACCCCACCCCACATACTCTGCAACAAAACCAGCTTCTTTTACCCGTTCTGAAGGACAGTCATCAACATGAACTTGTTTTGACTTCTGTGAACTTCCTTAGTGATTATCTTGTTGGATCAGGTGAGGCACAAAGCCCTAACCTGGAAGGTTGTCCCCAACATGACAGTGGCCTGACTAAGTACAACGGACTGCAGTGTGTGTCAGAGGTGTAAAAATTGAGCGAATACCTGCAACTTCTTCACCATGGTGCTGTTTTTTGGGGAGGTTCGAAGAGCAGCCTGTGATGCAGGCAGGAGTTTAACGCCCCCAATGGGTTTCTTCGCTGATGAACTCAGCTGATTCTCTAAAGTCCTAGCCAGACTTTGAACTGTAGTCCCTAGAAAACAGCAGAGAGAAAATAACCTCTCAGACACAGAACACATTTGTGACATTGCCGATGTACATGAATTAATGGGATTGCCATTGTCACCATCATGATCATTGCTTCTAAATGTGAGAGGTTGAAAGTTTTGGTGTTCAGAGGGACTGTCCAATTTAACATGCAGTTTTTGTTACAAAAGAGGAAGACAAACATTAGGTTGGTCTTTATTGCAAGTGGTTGTGGGTATAAGAGCAGAAATTCCTTGCTTGAATTACAAAAGAGCCCAGAGGCACAGGTCTGGTGTTCCTATCTAAAGGAGGATATACTTATGGAAGAAATGCGGTGAGGAGTCACTAGAATGACTTGATGAGCAAACAGCTCTATCCTATGAAGAGAGATTAAGAACACTGGGCCTATACTCCCTT
Organism: Mobula birostris; assembly: GCF_030028105.1. Classification (NCBI taxonomy): domain Eukaryota; kingdom Metazoa; phylum Chordata; class Chondrichthyes; order Myliobatiformes; family Myliobatidae; genus Mobula; species Mobula birostris. The sequence continues at coordinate 91,883,189 of NC_092373.1, forward strand.
AAGTATAGAGGAGTTAGAGGGGTTCTTATGGAGATATGAAAAATTCTTGCAGGACTTGACAGAATAGACTCAGAAATTATTTAGGAAACAAAAAGGATGTAATAAGCGAGAGAGGGTGCAGAAAAGATTCACAATGATGTTTCAAGACTGAAAGGTTTGAATTATCATGAGATACTGGATAGGCTAGGTTTATTTCCCTGGAGCAAAGGAGGCTGAGAGGTGACATAAAAGAAGCATAGATGGGTAGATGGCCAGAGCCCAGACACATAGTAGGACCTTCCCAAACTAGAAGACAAAGTTTAAGGTGAAAGGTGAAAGTTTAAAAATGGGATCTGGGTGGGTAAAATGATTCTCCTGGCTAGGATGTCTAGAACCATGGATCAGTTTCAAAATAAGGAGTTAGACATTCAGCACAGCAATAAGATTTTTTTTTATTTTGGCACCCAGCAGTTAGTGAATCCACGGCATTCACCAACTAAAGGGCTGAGGAGGCTCTGTGTATATCCACTAAATTTCTTCTATATTAAGAGAATTAGGGGCACCAGGGGTCGGGATTGAACCCAGGTTTCTCGCACTGTGAAGCAGCAGTTTACTAGCTTTGCCACAGTGCTGCTCTTTCACTGAGACTAGTTTTACATTGCAAGATTCATTTTTTTAATATATTGAATTTAAACCCTCAGAGGTCCATGGTGGGAGCTTATCTCACAATCTTTAGATTGTTAATCCAATCTTTTGGATCACTAGGCCAGTATTATACCCATTCCAGTAATGCACCAGTCTCTAGAGCTTAGTGATGTTCTATTTCAAGTATTCACTGGGGAAAAGCCACTGGTCTCCCACAAGTTATATTTATTTCACAGCCATCTAAACTCAGTGAGGTAATACACTCAGTGGCCACATCATTAGGTACACAGTGCAAATATCTATTCAACCAGTAATGTGGTAGCAACTTAATGGATAAAAGCATGCAGACACAATCAAGCAGTTCAGTTTCAGACAAGAGAAAATCCTGCAGATGCTGGAAATCCAAGCAACACACACACACAAAGTGCTGGAGGAACTCAACAGGGCCCACTTCTGAAATCTACTCCTCATCTTTTTTTCTTCAGTCCTGCTGAAAGGTCTCACCCGAAATGTTAACTGTACACTTTTCCATAGATGCTGCCTGGCCTGCTGAGTTCCTCCAGCATCTTTTGTGTGTTGCAAGCAGTTCAGTTGTTGTCCAGACCAAACATTAGAATGGGGAAGAAATGCAATCTAAGTGACTTTGACGGTGGAATGACTGTTGGTGCAGACGGGATGTCTGGGTTTTTGAGTATCACTGAAATACTGATTTCTTGGGATTAATACACACAGCAATCTCCAGAGTTTACAGAAAATAGTGTAAAAACAAAAACCATTCAGTCAGCGGCAGTTCTGTGGGCAAAAGCACCTTATTAATGATCAGAGGAAAGTGGCCAGACTGGTTCAAGCTGACAGGAAAGCGACAGCAACCCAAATAACCACTTGTTACAACAGTGGTGAGCAGACAAGCATCTCTGAACGCATAACGCATCGAACCTTGAAGTGGACGGGCTACAGCAGCAGAAGACCACAAACATACACTCAGTGACCAATTTAATAGGCACAGAACGTGCCGAATAAAGTGGCCACTGAACATACATCTGCACAAAATCCTACCAGGGTAGGTAGGTAGGATTTTCAAAGAAAACATCAAGATGCACGTGGCAGCAGAATACCTGGTGGGCTGCAGACTGTGGGGGCTGCAGGTGGACTTGGGGCCCCAGTCGAGATGTCCGTGTCTGACCAGTTGTCATCGTCGCTCACAGTAGCCTGGTTCTGCTTCTGCCTAGACAGGATAACGTTAACTTTTGGCGCGTCCTTGACACCCACACTGGTGACATAGGCGCTGTCCACGATGGACTCATCATCAGAAGAGAACGGAGGCGTGCTGCGGGAAGGAAAGAAAAGGGAAGAACATCCAGCTGCAAAATACAGTGTGACAACCTGTCACCCGCCTCCTGTTCTGAGACCACATTCAGGAATGCGGTATCAATAAACTGGGATACATCTGATTCATCCACGCAGGAAACCTGGGGCTCCAGTTGTGCTAGGTCACTCCATGCCCCACAGGCACAGAACAATAGGCAAGGCCATTAATATTCTTAGAGCATTGCAGCATAGGTATTTCCTCTTACTGTGGCAATTAGTGGGGATTACAGTCTCGAAATTAGCAATCTGCCATTCTAGATTGAGAGGAAATTTCAGTGAATCCTTGGAATTCCTTACACAGGAGGGCTCTGGAGGCTCAGCTACTCAAGACGGAGAGCCACAGAAGTTTGTAGATTGGAGTGACATTGTGGTAGAAGACCATCTTGGATGACTGCATCTCCTATGAACGCCAGACAGATGGAAACCACCACAGACAGGGGAAACAACCATCTGAGAAACGCTTTGAAGTATCAGGCCAGAGTATGTACTCAACCCTCTGAATAGAATGTAAATTCACACTCCTGGGTTCTAGGGAATAAAATCTCCCACATGGGTTACAGTTAAACCTGTACCAAACTGCTCTGGACTGTGTTGAGAACCTGGGAAAATGATCCCCAAGCACCCTTTGCTGGGTGACAGTGGAGCTGGGAATTCATACCTGGTGCTGAGTGCAGCTGAATGGGAAGGACTGGCAGCTGAGCGCTGTGCAGCAGGCTTGGGTGGTTCAGTCTGGCAGAACTTTAGCTCAATCACTCCAGACGGTTTTGACAAGACAGCCCGAGGGCGCTTGCTGTTAGCCACTGGTTTCGGTGATGAGCTGGTGCGTCTCTGCGCTGTAATTAAAAGAGCAGAGTGTTATAGGCAGACCAGTAGACGTCTGTTTCATCACCTCAATAGATCATAGCATATACACAATATTCAACCCATCTTGTATACCCAGCACTCCCAGAAACTTCTTGATATAATGTGCCTATAGTCTGCCCTGTTCAAAAACCTTAGCTAACAAAATCCATAGATGTTAGCTCTAAGATTAAAATGGTCCCCAGTGTCCCCAGCTTTTTTTAGATTAGATTAGATTATGAGGACACTCAGTCCTCGTTTATTGTCATTTAGAAATACATGCATTAAAAAATGATACAATGTTCCTCCAGAATGATATCACAAGAAAACACAGGACAAACCCACGACTAAAACTGACAAAATCACATTATTATAACATATAGTTACAACAGTGCAAAGCAATACCATAATTTGATAAAGAGCAGACCATGGGCACAGCAAAGAAAAGTCTCAAAGTCCCGATAGACTCATCATCTCACGCAAGTGGCAGAAGGGAGAAACTTTCCCCACCATGAACCTCCAAGCGCTGCCAACTTGCCGATGCAGCACCATTGGAAGCACCTGACCGCAGTGGACTCTGAGTCTGTCCAAAAACTTCGAGCCTCTGACCAGCCTCTCCGAGCACCATCCTCTGCCGAGCACTTCGACCCCGCCCCGGCCGCCGAGCAACAAGCAAAGCTGAGGACTCGGGGCCTTCTCCTCTGGAGATTCTGGACCACACAGTAGCAGCAGCAGCAGCAGCAGCGAAGCAGGCATTTCAGAAGTTTCACCAGATGTTCCTCCGTGCTCTCATGTCCATCTCCATCAAATCAGGATTGTGCACGGCACCCTACTTGACAAATAATAGACATCGCCACCGGAGTGGCCGCTGCGAGCGCGTTGCGTCGCCACCTTCTCCTCTTTTCCTTTGGAGAAGAGAATGGGAAGAACTGGCAAATATAGTTGGCGTTTAGAATGCTTAGAATGTTTAGAAATCCTGACAAAAGAGAATCCAAAGACAAAAGAGAAATGGGTCACTTTGCTCACACATACCTTTACCGGACTGAAGTGGGGGGGAGGTGTAACCTTCGCTGTGTTGCTTCTCTTTAACCTTCTCAATGACAATCTTTGCAAAGCGCTTGCGGAGGCTGGTGAACTCACGGAAGTGCTTGGCCTTGCTCTCGCGTTGTTTCTCCACTGTCAAGCTCATGTTCTTCATGGTCTGAGCTGGGATTCCTTTCGAACCCTGCAAAAGAACCCAGAGTGTCCATTTTAAAGGTGAATGAGGGAGTTCGAGGAAGATGATCTCCCCTGTTCCGAACTCCCATTGCTGCACTATGCTCCAAAACAGGCTGACCCTCCGATTGCTCTTTGAGCAACTACAGACATTAAAGGTTCTGAGACTGTGCAGAATAACTACAGTCTAATTACACAGAAAGGACAAACTCATAAACGCCCCATTATTCAAGGGCAACGCCAGCAGGTCCATGACATTCATATACCAGCATACAAAATAGGAGCTTCCAATTACGTGACACTAGCCTTCTGTGAGTCATGCACTATGACAATAGGAGACTGCACACGATGAAATCAGGCCAACAAACAACTTGCTAAAGGAATTTGGTGGGCTGAGCAGCTTCTATGAGGGATAGGAATTATCGATGGCTGGAGGGTTGCTGAAAAGCTGAAATAAAATGCTGCCTGTCCGGCTAAGACCAACCAGTAGTTTCTCTTTTCATTTTGGTTTGGCTGCAAAATTCTCTGAGAGGATCTTCATCTGGAGAACAGGCAGAAAATGTGACAAGGAGATTCAGTAGAACACACTCAAAATGCTAGAGGAACTCAACAAGTCAGGCAGCATCTATTGATGGGAAGAAATAGTCAACACTTCATTTTGTGTGTGTTGCTCAATAGTTTCAGCATCTGCAGAATCTCTTATGGCAAGGAGATGTAATTCTTTTCCTCCATGTACAGTGAGTAACAGAGAACAGGAGTATAACTACAGTACATTCAGAGTGAACCTTAGAAAATGCCCAATGCAGAGAAAACTTTGGTCACCAAATTTGTTGGAAATGAGTTATCTAATCCCACCATCCTGCTCTGAGTCCGCAGTCCCACAGGGCATAGCCCCCCAGGATGTCTCCATGTGCTGTTTAAATGTGATGACAGTGTCTGCACCCACACACCTTTCAGAAAACTAGTTCCTAACCCACTTCTTCCTCTGTGTAACTGAAACTTTCATCACACCTAATACTTCCCCCAGTTACATTAAAGCTATGTCCCTTAACTTTTGGCTCTCCCGCTATGGAAAAAGGTCCTTCCTAATTATCTACGGTTCTCAGTTAAGTCTCAACATCCCCAGCCCATCTAATTTTCTCTGAAAGCAAGAACTCCTCAGTGCTCTCTCAAATCTAATCACATCTCTTCTGCATTGTGGCCACAACAAATTAAAGTAGCTCAGATTAAATTAATTAGGTTTATTGTCATACGCGGCAAGGTGCAATGGAATTCCTTGGTGGTGTGAAGCTCTCGAAGTAAACAGTATACACAATAATAAGAAATACAACAATAAATATGGTGACGAGCATAAAAACTATGGAACAGTCCAAGGTATAATGGCACAAACTGAGTCAGTGCCAAAGAAATCCTACTGTGGCAATAATGGAAGTGGTAGAATTAAGGGTCTATAAACATGGCAGCGCCTCTGGGAAGGGAATGTGAAGGAAGTGATTGTTTCAGAAGTCTGACAGCAGCATGAATGAAGCTGTTCTTGATTCTGGTCCTCTGGGCTTTCAAGGTCCTGATCTTTTCCTTGAAGGTAAAAGAGAGAAAGGGGAATGACCAGGGAGACATCCTTGCCGATACTGTTAGCTTTCCTGATGCAATGTACCATGAAGACGGAAGTGACTAAACAATGTGATGGAGCACTGAGTGGAGCACTCACACTATGGCCTAACTCACGTTCTAGCACAACCTCCCTGCATTATCCTCCATGCTTGGTTAGTAAAAGATGGCACCCCAGCTGCCTTTTTAACCACCTTATCGACCTTGTTCTGTTGCTGGATCTCTGGACAAACATACCAAGCTCCCTTTATTCCTCAACACAACTCAAGCTTCTCCTTCCTGTATAGTATATCCCTTTGCCACATTGAACTTCCCAGGTATGAGTCGCTGCGAACTGTAATGTGGAAACAAGTCCTTCGCTCCATCAAGGTTATAGCAAACAATAAACACACATTCTGCCACTAATCCTACCACAACACTTCTACTCTCCCCGCATTCCCATCAACTACCCCAGAGATCAGGGGTTCCAACATTTTTATGCTATGGACCAATACCATTATTGATTTATTTATGTGCTTACTGTCTTGTATGGGCTATATGTGCTTTGTGCTGTGTGACTGTTGGTACCGTGTTTGCGCCTCGGCCCCAAAGTAATGCTATATTATGGTCGACTACAGATATCTGTGGCATTGATAGACTCAGGGTCTGGACTATATTTTTCTTTTGCATGGTTGCATTTTACTGATATCCTAAAAGAGCTTGCTATCTTGTATGTGTGAGAACTAGACTTCAAGCTGCAGTGTTGCTTGTTAACAGACAGAGCCGGTATGCTCCACTGGGGTCAGTGTGGCATGGTGTCCAGGCTGGAGTTGGTGCTGCCCCCAAGTGTTCACTCGGCAGAAGGCAAGCTGTATCATGGCTCTGGTCTTTTTTGCATGGTTGTATCCTTATGTGCTTGCTACCTTGTATGTGCTGTGTGTGCTTTGTGCTGTGTGACTGTTGATACTGTGTTCTGCACCTTAGCTGCAGAGTAACACTGTCTTATTTGGCTATATTCATGGGTATTCACGTATTGTTGAATGACAATTACACCTGAATTGGACTGAATTAAGCAAATGGCCTGTGGACCCCAGGTTGGGAACCCCTGCCATAGATTCTGCCCCTTACTTACTATCAATAAATAATTTACAGAGGAGATTAACCTACCAACCTATATGTTTTTTTAGAATGTGGGAGGAGACAGAACACAGGGGTAAGCACAGGTACCACAGGGAGAAAGAGCAGACTCCACACAAATATCACCAAAGGTCAGAATCCAGCAGATCATTGGAGCTACCCGCTGCCAAAGTAAAGGATAACATCCTCTTTTCTACAATAAATTCAAGTTACCGATGTTCTGCTCAAAAGACTGGGCATCACAAAGCAATGCACTGATTTGCACCTCAGTGCATCCATGTGGCCAGTGTCTGTACCATCTGTGAAAATCTTTATCAAGCCTATTGCTGTCAATTAAATCCATAGAACCATGGAACACTGCAGCACAGAAAACAGGCCATTCGGCCTTTCTAGTCTGTGCCGAAACATTATTCCACTAGTCCTATTGACCTGCATCCAGTCCATAACCCTCCAGACCTCTCCCTTCCATGTACCTATCCAATTTATTCTTAAAACTTAAAACTGAGCCCACATTTGCTACGTCATATGGCAACTCGTTCCACACTCCCACCGCTCTCTGAGCGAAGAAGTTCTCCCTAATGTTCCCCCTAAACTTTTCCCCCTTCACCCTAAAGCCATGTCCTCTCGTATTTATCTCTCCTAATCTAAGTGGAAAGAGCCTATTCACATTTACTATGTCTATACCCCTCATAATTTTGTAAATCTCTATCAAATCTCCCCTCATTCTTCTACGCTCCAAGGAATAAAGTCCTAATCTGTTTAATCTTTCCCTGTAGCTCAACTCCTAAAGACCCGGCAACATCCTAGTAAATCTTCTTTGCACTGTTTAAATCTTACTGATATCCTTCCTATAGTTAGGTGTAGTTAATATTTACTTCAAACAGAAAGCATGATGTTCTATAAAACTCCACTGGAAGTAACTTCCTGATGCAGAATTATTTATCACATTTTGTCAATAAACAACCTTTGGATACAATTTCCTACTCTCCTGGATCCCACAAGCTTTTACTTTTTTGCCTAGCTTGCCATGCCCTGTCAAAAATCTTGCTAAGAATTTACATCAAAAACAATACCCTCGCTGACCTTTCTTGCTGTGTTCTCTGTAACGGGGTCCTGAATTACCCCCAATGAACTGTGCTTTTGAAAAGAGAGCAAGAGAGTGTTCAACACAGACACCTTGTTAAAAAGAGAGAGAAAGAAAGAGAGTGAGAGGCGAAGACTGCTCACAGTTTGTTCATACTTTCTGCAAGGACACTGGCAGCTTCCAAGTACTTACAGACAGAGAAGGGAGGAGCTGCTTGATGGACAGTTGGTATTCAGCACGGTGAGATAAATAGAAGGTCAGCTGTTAGACCTACAGACACATGGTTTTGGACACTGAGTGAGCTTTGTTGTGCCCACAGAAAATTTGGGTTTTGGAGGATTGATCAGGCCGATCGATCACAGGCTCTCGCAGTGTGAAAAGGGTGTGACCGGTGGGGAGTTATTCATGTATCCAATCCTCGCCTGGGTTGATAATTCACCACAGAAGAATGGTCTCCTTAGTTGTGGTCACAGTCAGTGACTTCTAAAGGATTTTGGAGGACAATGGGAAGATCGACGGCATCAGCTCACCTGAAGACTCAAATCTCTCCCTCTCTCTCTCCCCATCACTACTCAACTCAATACCACGAACTGAATTGAACTTTACTCATCATCGTAAGGTTATCTATTTACCCCTAGACTTGAAGAAGCTTGGTTTTCATATATTTCCACACTTACATATATATATATATATAATCATTGCTAACCTGTTGGATTTATCTGCATTTATATTACTGTATTGCGTAGTTACTAATAAATACCATTAGTTAATAGCAATTCTGGACTCCGAAGTGTTCTCCATTTGTGCTGGATCTTTAACCTGTCACGGGGTTTGTGACAAAATTGGGGCCTGCGTCCGGGGTATGAACAAGTTGGTGGGAGCTATTCTAAAAATTGTGTGGGGACTTGTTTGAATTGATTGGGGAAAATCCCTTTTGATTTGCTTGTGTGGAAAAGCAGCAGAAGTGGACGTTAGTGCTGAGAGGTTTCTGTTGGAACCAACTCCTGAAGCGTTGGATGATGCTAAGAAGGATGTGCTGTTGGGAATTGCTCAAAAGTTAAGACTAAAGGTGACCGCTAAAATGAGGAAAGCTCAGATGCAGACGATAATAGCCGATAATAATACATGTCAGTATGCTTAATTATGTTTTAAAATTCTGAGAGAGACTTAACAACGCTTGTGACCTTGCAAAACAGTATTTGCAAAACTCCCAAATTAAAATGGCACATTGGTTGGATAAGATAGCACCTGTGGGTACTGTTAGGAAAACAAATGGGGTCGTGAAGGCTGGAACCAAGATACCAGATAATTTTAATGTACTCAGTGTAGTCTCCACAAAGCTCTGAAAAATATTAATAACAAGGTCCATCAGTTGGAATCTAGACCGCAAAAACAATTGAAAGAATTAATTAGCAAGCATAAAGATTTATTTCCTGACATTCTAAGACAGTACACAGCTGCAGTGCATGACGTCATTGTAAATTCAGCCCAGCCCATCAAAGAGCATCCTTACAGAATGAATTTAGAGGAAAGAAAAATGGTTGAACAAGAAATTGGGAACAAGAAAGAACCAGGAAAGAGAGTGGACGACTGTATTAATAGCATGGGAAAGGCTAAATACCTTACAAAGATTGACCTGTTAGAAGGATATTGGTGTGTTCCTTTGACAGAGAAGGCTAAAGAAATGTCCACATTTGTGATACCAGCTGGACTGTATGAATATAATGTTTTACCCTTCAGGATAAAAAATGCTCCAGGGACATTTCAAAGGATGGTGAATTCATTAATTCAGGGTTTAGAAAATACAGGGGCTTATATTGATGACTTAGTGGTCTGGAATGACATGTGGGAAAAGCATAATGTGGCAGTAGAAAAACTATTTGAAAGGCTGTCCAAAGCCAATCTTACTGTGAACCTTGCTAAAAGTGAGTTTGGCCATGCCACAGTTACATATCTGGGCTATGTGGTAGGCCAGGGCCAACTGGCTCCTGTCCAGGCCAAGCTTCAAACTATTGCTGAGGTTTCTGTTCCAACAGGCAAGAAAGCTTTGAGAAGGTTTTTGGGAATGGTTGAGTAATATCGAAAGTTTTGTAAGAACTTTGCAGATATCGCTCTCCCCCTAACAAAATTACTAGGGAAGAGTGAAAGATTTGTATGGAGGAGGCATTTGAACGTCTGAAAACCATCCTGTGCTCAAAGCACCTGATTTTTCAAAACCATTCTCTACAGCAACAGACGCTAGTGATGAAACTGCTGGGGCAGTACTGTTACAGAAGGGTGTGGATGACATTGAATACCCAGTAGCTTATTTCTCAAAGAAATTTAATGTGCATCAGAAAAAGTACTCCACTGTTGAAAAGGAATTGCTAGCACTTATCCTGGCTTTACAACATCTTGAAGTCTATGTTTGTCCTACCCAGAAACCACTTGTGGTTTACACGGATCACAATCCATTGGTGTTTCTAACTAAGATGAAGGATAAGAATAGAAGGTTATTAAATTGGAGTCTGATATTACAAGAATATGACCTGAAAATCAAACATGTGAAAGATACTAATAATATTATAGCTGATTTAGATGTTAAGTTAGAAATTGTACACATGTTTGCTCTGTTATCTGGTGATTATACATGTATTGTTTCAAACTCTGTAATTTACATTTAAACTAAAAATGTTGCCTTTGTCAAAAAAATTTTTCTAAAAGGAAGGGGGTATGACAGGGTCCTGAATTACCCCAATGAACTGTGCTTTTGAAAAGAGAGCGAGACAGTGTGCTCAACACAGACAACTTGTTAAAAAGAGAGAGAAAGAAAGAGAGAGAAAGGTGAAGCTCACAGTTTGCTTATACTTTCTGCAAGGACACTGGCAGCTTCCAAGTTCTTAAAGAGAGAGAAGGGAGGAGCTACTTGATGGACAGCTGGTATTCAGCATGGTGAGATAAATAGAAGATCAGCTGATAGACAGACAGACACATGGTTTTGGACACTGAATGAGCTTTGTTGTGCCCACAGAAAAGGTGGGTTTTGGAGGATCGATCAGGCAGATCGGTCAGTGGCTCTCGCAGTGTGAAAAGGGAGTGACCAGTGGGGGGTTATTCATGTGTCCAACCCTCGCCTGGGTTGATAATTCCACTACAGAAGAACGGTCCCCTTTGTTGTGGTCACAGTTGGTGACTTCTAAAGGATTTCGGAGTACAACGGGAAGATCGATGGCATCAGCTCACCTGAAGACTCAAATCTCTCCCTCTCTCTCTCCATCACTACTCAACTCAATACCACGAACTGAACTGAACTTTACTCATGATCATAAGACTATCTATTTACCCCCTGACTTGAAGAAGATTGGTTTTCATATACTTCCACACTTACTTATATATATAAAATTATTGCTAACCTGTTTGATTTATCTGCATTTATATTACTGTATTGCGTAGTTACTAATAAATACCATTAGTTAATAGTAATACTTGATTCCATTTTTACTGGTTCTTTAACCCATCATGGGGTACATGACACCTCAAAAATTTCAATCAATCTCGTCAGACACAACCTTCCTTTATTGGAAGTATATAAGACCATAAGACATAGAAGGAGAATTAGGCTATTTGGCCCATCAGGTCTGCTCCACCATTTCATCATGGTTGATCCAATTTTCCTTTCAGCCCCAATCTCCTGCCTTCTTCCCGCATCTCTTCATGCCCTCAGCAATCAAGAATCTATCAACCTCTGTCTTAAATATACATAAAGACTTGGCCTCCATAGCTGCCTGTGGTAAAGAATTCCACAGATTCACCACCCTCTGCCTAAAGAAATTCCTCCTCATCTCCATTCTAAAAGGACGTCCCTCTATTCTGAGGCTGCATCCTCTGGTCTTAGACTCTCCCACCATAAGAAACCTCTCCACATCTACTCTATTAAGGCCTTTCACCATTCAATAGGTCACTTCTCATTCTTCCGAATTCCAGTGAATACAGGCCCAGAGCCATCAAATGCTCTTCATATGACAAGCCATTCAATCCTGGAATCATTTTTGTGAACCTCCTTTGAACCCTCTGCAGTTTCAGCACATCCTTTCTAAGATAAAGGGCTCAAAACTGCTCACAATACTCCAAGTGAGGCCTCACCGATGCATTATAAATCTCAACATTACATCCTTGCCTTTTTAATTCTAGTGCTCTTGAAATGAATGCTAACACCCCAATTCCCTTCCTCACCATAGACTCAACCTGCAAATTAACCTTTAAGGAATCCTGCAGAAGGACTCACAAGTCCCTTTGCACCTCAGTTCTTTGTATTTTCTCTTCATTTAGAAAATATTCAACCCTTTCATTTCTTCTACAAAGTGCATGGTCATACACTTCCGAGCACTCTATTTCAACTGCCTCTTCTTTACCCATTCTTCCAATCTGTTTAAGTCCTTCTCTAGCCTCTCTATTTCCTCAAAAGCACCTGCCCCTCCACCTATCTTCATATTATCTGCAAACTTTGCAACAAAGCCATCAATTCCATCATGCCATTTTCTCTTTATCGGCCTCTCTCATGGGGATCTGGTAATATCCACTCCTCAAGTCCAGCACACTGAACCACTTCACACCACTCAGGCAGGCCAGCACACCTTCAATCCTCGGGACAGAATACTGGTCAGGGATGGTGCGTCTGTTCAGAGTCCTGTAGTCCACACACATCCATACCTTCCCATTCTTCTTTCGGGCCACTACTATTGGGGACGCACAGGGACTTCAGGACTCAGTGATGATCCCAGCTTCCTTCAACTTACACAAATGCTGCCAAAAGTCCTCCACCTCTGCAGGGGCCAGTTGCCGTGACCTTTCTCTGAACCTCAGTCACCCGGATAGTGTGACGCGTGCTCTTGGACCAACCCACACCAAATTCATCAATGGAAAAGACACCTTCCAGCGTCAACATCTTTTCTACCAATCTCCTCTTCCAACCTGCAGGAACCGGGGAGGCCCCAAAGTTGAATGACTCAGCGGTCAACTTTCCCTCTTTTCCCAATAGTTTCTCCCTGGCGTGTCTCACAGGAGCACTAGACATTACCGTCACTGGGAACAAATGCGCCAGCGGCATCCCCTGCTTGAAGGTGACCTCCCTCTTCGTAGTGTTCCTGACAATCACTGCCATCCTGCATTCCTGTACAACCAAGGGTTTCTGCAATTCGGGCCTCACCAGTACCCCAGCAGGACATCCCGACTCCCCCTCCTGGTCTTCCTGAGCGTCCACTAACAGGGCTTCTCCCTCAGGCACTCCGGGAAATCTGGGGGACCCCATCACTCTTGCTACTTCCCCAGACCATACCACCATTGGCTTCAACTGGGTGAACCACACAGTCCCTCGTTTAAATTCGGTATCCGGCCCAATGCTGCCACGCACTTCCTCAAAAGCAGCTCAAAACCCCGGGTGCACGGACAATGTTCCCAGAAAGCTCTCGACAGCCTTCTCCTTGCAGGCCCCCATGAGCCTCCTCACAAGAGGGGTGTTGGTCCCCACCAGAACTGAAATGCTGCCTTTCTCAACAGGGTCCAGACAAACCTGCACCAATGTATCAAGTACGTCAGATACTCCCACATCGGCCTCCGAGAACTCCAACTTCACTGATAAATAATCATCGTATGAATAATCACCAGCACTAAGCCCCCAGATCTCCAGTGCCCTGAATGGTGTCAATGGTAAGTGTTTCAGATACCGGTTGTATAACGAATGGTACAATGTGACCTGTGACCCGGTGTCGAGTATGGCTTTAGCATAAATACCCTCTATTCGTAGCGACACACTGGAGAGTGGACCCACTAAGCCTTCTGGAATTGGACCTTTCGCTTTTGGGGGTTCCTTGGTGCATTGCTGGGAATGTGTTCCCCCAGAGACACCAGGCCGTTCCCCCACCAGGTCTCCCAATGACTCTCCCTGCTGAAGTACCCAGGAGCTCCTTCTGGAGTGACACCTGCTGCCAGCAGCCCTCTGCATTGTTCGTCCCCTTGGAGAATCTGCGCACCCCCCCCCCACCAGCTCCATCATTTGGGGGGGGGTCACACCCGCTGATAACAGCTGACACATCTCCATTCTTAACTCTGCCACAATCTCCTCTACCGCTCCCCAGGGTAGGTTATCTGTGGTCACTTCCCTGCAGGGGACTACAACCGAGGACTATACCCTGCTGACTGAGTCCTCCCGTGCCTCTGATGTGTTCTCCTCTTCCAGTACCTCTCTGATCAGCTCAACAAAAGATGGAGGGGGACGCATCTTACGAGACTGTCGGAGACCCCAAGGTATCAGGTCATGGGACTGGGTGCCCCTGGCTATCTGGTCCATTCTTAACTGATCCACCTCAGTCGCCTGAATGACCCCTCTGCGCTGCAAGCAATTTAGCTGCCCCTCTGGCCAAAAAATAAAAGCAGAAAGCTTCTCCCACTTCTCCTGATGCATGTTCTGAAACCCCACCATCAGCTCCATTGGGCTTCCAGTCAGACCAAAAGCATTGTCCAGTGCTTGCAGATAATTGATAGCTGTCGCTATGGGGTAATTTAACCTGATGGCTCCCACAACGTTAGCCCATTCAAACTTTCAACCAATCCCTGTCGCTTTTCATCATCAGAGCAATGCCACTCATCTGAGAGTGACAACTGAGAGGTTTGCCCTGCCCAAGTCTCATACTCCTCTTTCCTTTTAGGGGTGGGCGTTATTCCAATGAATAGGCGGAGCCTGCCATAGCTGGGACTTAGAATCTGATCTTTCCATTTATTCGCCGGAGAAGTAAGGGCAGATACTAATTCAGAATTCTCACTCTTCACCGGGGGATGTGGACTAATTAGACATTCCAAATCCAATCACTCTTTCCCCTCACTCCTCAGAAACGAGAGAACCCTGTCTTTGAAATCTCCGTCCCCCTGCTACCACTACCTCAGCACTGGTCTGCATTAAAACGTCATTTTATCAAACCTCTGCCCACAATCGCAACTTCAACAGTACTTGACAGTGGAATTAACAATTCATCCAGAGTGGGGCAATTCATCTGCCCCACTGATTCATTGCTCAGGGTAATCACACAGAATCCGACAGAATCAATCCCGAACGTAGCCCCCACAATTGCAACTCTCACTTTGGCTAGCGGCTTAATATAGGGGGTGATAACCCCTTGCCCGGCCAAATTTAAGAAATCTCATTTGGATGGATGCTGCGCGATGTGTTCCCTGTTACAAAGCAGTACCCCGAAATACCAAACAGTACACAATATGCGACTAAACAATTAAGCTTTATAATTCTTACGTTGACTATATGGTTAGTAGAGAAACGAAATAAAAGAAAAAAAGGGCCCAATCTTATTAAACATTCTGTTACGCAAAGTTGGAGCTCACTGATAAGTCGATCGTTCACCATCGACCTCCTCTGATCGCCGCTGCCCTTTGGATCCTCGCTCCAAGTCTACCCCGTCCAGCAGTCTACCAAATCTCTCCATTCGCGTCTTCTCTCCTCATCTCTCCCTGGCAAAAGCCCGCGAAAAAAACTCCTTCCAGATTCACAAGACAGAGCAACAAAATCCTGATTGGCTAACATGCATAACCACAGTCCTGTTATCTCCAGTCATATCCCAAACATTGCTGCTACAGAGAAATCGTTACCTCAGCAGTGAACATTACAGAGAAGCCATTTCATTAGCCTTAGCAGTGAAACATTACAGAGAAGCCATTACAGCACATTACAGATTTATTACCAAGACAGAATACAGGATATTATTCATCTAATCAATGCAATCACCCTGTGGATGAAAACATTCTTCCTCAGATCCCCGCTGAATCTCCCGCCCTAATCTTATACAATGACCTCTAGCTAAAGCTACTGTAAGTCTACAATGGGGAATAAGCGCCCTACATTATTACCAAATGATCAATATCATGCTGTTCTCTATGACTATTCTCCTCATGATGAAGAACACAACCAATTTTTCTGCCATGTGTCAACTTATCATCCATTAATGCACTGAACAAGCACTGATCCCTGTGACAGAGAAAATGTGCAAAGTCCACACAGACATCACCCAAGATCAATATTAAACCTTCTGACACTCTGCAGCAACATCATAATGAAAGTCGAAAATTTAACTGGAAATTAATGGAAAACAACAGCAGTTCAGCCTGTACCAGTGTACCCAACATTTCCTGCACACATTTCAGATTTCCAGCATCAAATGCTTTGATTTTTCTTTATCATCAAAGAGAGCACCTTCATTAACCTAGTTTTGAACATGCCTCACCACTTCACTGCACAATCACCAGGCCAGCTCTCAGACTGATCTCATCAATCCCACCTTTACCTTTTTAAGGCCCATGCTTTCCAACTTCTCCTGTAAAGACTCTTCCAGGATGGGGCGAAATTGTTTGATGAATTTTGGATTCTGCCTCAGGGTGTCCAGGAGCTGCTGTTTGCGGTCTAGTGTACTCTCCAAATCTGTACAACACACATCATTGAAGTAAAGTTAGGCAAACGACCTGGAGGATGGAAGTGAGAGAGACAGCCAGGTGGAGGAGGGAGGACACTGTTGCGCAGTGGGGGGTTACTGGGTATCATTGCGGGGGAAGTTCAATGAACAGGGAAACAAGGGGGAGGATGAAGATAAAAGGCAAAGGTGAGGGAGTGGAACAAGGGAAGGTAAGGATCGAGGAAAGGAGGAAGAGAATTAGAGGGATTGAGGACACACAAAGCAGTGGGAAAGCAAGTGAGAGTGGGAGAACGGGTATCAGTGACACGAAAAGAGAGAAAGTGGGAGAAGAGGTACTATTGACAATGAGAGAGTGGGAGAATTGGTATTATTGACAATGAGAGTGCGGGAACAGGTGTAAGTGACAGTGAGAGAGTGGGGACGGGTACTAGTCACAATGAGTGTGGGGGAATGGGAATAAGTGACAATAAGAGAGTGGAGACGGGTATTAATGACAATGAGAGAGTGGGGATGGGTATTAGTGACAATGAGAGAGTAGGGACATGTATTAACAACATTGAGAGTGGGCGAACAGGTATTAGTGACAATGAGAGTGTGGGGGAATGGGTATTACTGACAATAAGAGAGTGGGGATGGGTATTAGTGGTAATTAGACAGTGGGCATGGGTATTAGTGACAATGAGAGAGTGGGCGAACAGGTATTAGAGACAATGAGACTGTGGGGGAAAGGGTATTAGTGACAATGAAAGTGGGGGAATGGCTATTAGTGACAATGGGAAAGTGGAGATGGGTATTAGTGACAATGAGTGAGGACGGGTATTAGTGACAATGAGACTGGGCGAACAGGTATTAGTGACAATGAGACTGTGGGGGAATGGGTATTAGCGACAATGAAAGTGGGGGAATGGCTATTAGTGACAATGTGAAAGTGGGGACGGGTATTAGTGACAATGAGAGAGTGGGGATAGGTATTACTGACAATGAGAGAGTGGGGACGGGTATTAGCGACAATGAGACAGCAGGGACATATATTAGTGACAATGACTGCGATGGAATGGGTATCAGTGACAATGAGAGAGTGGGGGTGGGTATTATTGACAATGAGAGAGTGGGGACATGTATTAGTGACAATGAGAGAGTGAGGACATGTATTAGTGAAAATGAATGTGAGGGAACGGTTATTAGTGACAATGACAGAGTGGGGGAATGGGTATTAGTGGGAGTGAGAGAGTGGGGACGGGAACTAGTGACAATGAGTGTGGAGGAATGGCTATTAGTGGCAAAGAGAGGGTGGAGACGGGTATTAGTGACAATAAGAGAGTGGGGACGGGTATTAGTGACAATGAGAGAGTGGGCATTGGTATTCGTAACAATGAGAGTGGGGGAATGGGTATTAATGACAATGAGAGACTGGGGATGGGTATTAGTGACAATGACTGGGGGAATGGGTATTACTGACAATGAGAGAGTGGGCAAATGGAAATTACTGACAATGAGAGAGTGGGGGAATGGATATTATTGACAATGAGAGAGTGGGTGAATAAGTTATTACTGACAATGAGAGTGGGTGTATGGATATTAGTGACAATGACAGTGGGGGAATGGGTGTTAGTGACAATGAGAGAGTAGGGATGGGTGTTAGTGACAGTGAGAGAGAGGGCAAACAGCTATTAGTGACTATGAGTGTGCAGGAACAGGTATTAGTGACTATGAGTGTGGGGGAATGGGTATTAGTGCCTATGAGTGTGGAGGAACGGGTTATTAGGGGCTATGAGTGTGAGGGAATGGGTATTAGTGACAATGAGAGTGTAGGGATGGGTATTAGGGAGAATGAGAGAGTGGGGACAGGTTTTAGTAACTATGAGTGTGCAGGAATGGGTATTAGTGACTATGAGTGTGGAGGAACGGGTATTAGTGACAATGAGAGTGTGGGGATGGGTATTAGTGACAATGAGAGTGTGGAGATGGGTATTAGTGACAGTGAGAGAGTGGGCAAATGGGTATTAGTGACAATGAGAGAATGGGTGAATGGGTGTTAGTGACAATGAGGGAGTGGGGAAAGGGGTATTTGTGACATTGAGAGAGTGGGGGAATGGGTGTTAGTGACAATGAGACAATGGGCGAACGGGTATGTGACAATGAGAGAGTGGTGATGGGTATTAGTGACAATGAGACAATGGGCGAACGGGTATGTGACAATGAGAGAGTGGTGATGGGTATTAGTGACAATGAGACAGTGGGTGAACGGGTATTAGTGACAATGACAGTATGGGGGAACAGGTATTAGTGACAGTGATAGAGTGGGGAAATGGGTAGTAGTGACAGTAAGAGAGTGGGGGGACAGGTATTAGTCACAATGAGACAGTGGATGAATGGGAATTAGAGACAATAAGACAGTGGGCAAACGGGTATTAGTGACAATGAGAGAGTGGGCGAACAGGTATTAGTGACAATGCAACTGTGGTGGGAATGTGTATTAGTGACAATGAAAGTGGGGGAATCGCTCTTACTGACAATGGGAGAGTGGGGACGTGTATTGATGACAATGAGAGAGTGGGGATAGGTATTAGTGACAATGAGAGAGTGGAGATGGGTATTAGTGACAGTGAGAGAGTGGGCAAATGGGTATTAGTGACAATAAGAGAATGGGTGAATGGGTGTTAGTGACAATGAGAGAGTGGGGAAAGGGGTATTTGTGACATTGAGAGAGTGGGGGAATGGGTGTTAGTGACAATGAGAGAGTGGGGGGAATGGGTATTAGTGACAATGAAACAGAGGGTGAACGGGTATGTGACAATGAGAGAGTGGTGATGGGTATTAGTGACAATGAGACAGTGGGTGAACGGGTATTAGTGACAATGACAGTGTGGGGGAACAGGTATTAGTGACAATGATAGAGTGGGGGAATGGGTAGTAGTGACAGTAAGAGAGTGGGGGGACAGGTATTAGTCACAATGAGACAGTGGATGAACGGGAATTAGAGACAATAAGACAGTGGGTGAACGGGTATTAGTGAAAGTGAAAGAGTGAGTGAATGGGTATTAGTGACAGTGAAAGAGTGGGCGAACGGGTATTAGTGACAGTGAGAGAATGGGGAACGGGTATTAGTGACAGTGAGAGAATGGGGAACGGGTATTAGTGACAGTGAGAGAGTGGGCGAACGGGTATTAGTGTCAGTGAGAGAATGGGGAACGGGTATTAGTGACAGTGAGAGAGTAGACGTACGGGTATTACTGACAATGAGAGAGAGGGTGAATGGGTATTAGAAACACTGAGAGAGAGGGAACAAGCATTAGTGACAATGACTGTGGGGGAACAGTTATTAGTGACAATGACAGAGCGAGGGAACAGGTATTAGTGAGAGTGAGAGTGAGGGGGCGGATATTAGTGACAATCAGAGACTGGGAATGGGTATTAGTGATAGTGAGAGAGTCGGGACATGTATTACTGACAATGAAATTGGGGAATGGGTATTACTCACAATGAAAGGGTAGGGACGGGTATTAGTGACAATGAGAGAGTGGGGCAGGTATTAGTGACATTGAGAGAGTGGGGATGGTATTAGTGACATTGAGAGAGTGGGGATAGGTACTAGTGACAATGAATGTGGGGAAATGGGTATTAGTGACAATGAGATTGGTGACGGTATTAGTGACAATGAGAGGGTGGGGAAATGGGTATTAGTGACAATGAGAGAGTGGGGACATGTATTAATGACAATGAGAGTGGGTTCAGGTATTAGTGACATGAGAGTGTGGCGGAATGGGTATTAGTGAGAGAGAGAAAGTGGGAACGGGTACTAGTGACAATGAATGTGGGGGAATGGGTCTTCGTGACAATGAGAGAGTGGGGCGGGTATTAGTGACAATGAGAGAGTGGGTACCAGTATTAGTGACAATGAGAGAGTGAGTGAATGGGTATTAGTGACAATGAGAGAGTGGGGACGGGTATTAGTGACAATGAGAGAGTGGGGACAGGTATTATTGACAATGAGAGTGGGTGAACAGGTTTTAATGACAATGCGACTGTGGGGGAATGGGTATTAGTGACAATGAAAGTGGGGGAATGGCTCTGAGTGACAATGCGAGAGTGGGGACAGGCATTAGTGACAATGAATGTGGGGGAATGGGTATTAGTTACAATGAGAGACTGGTGACAGGTATTAGTGCAATGAGAGAGTGGGGACATGTGTTAGTGACAATGACTATGGAGGAACGGGTATTTGTGACAATGAGAAAGTCGGGGAATGGATATTAGTGACATGAGAGAGTGGGGACGGGTAGGAGTGATAATGAATATGGGGGAATAGGTATTAGTGATAATGAGAGTATGGAGACGGGTATTACTGAGAGTGAGAGAGTGGGGAAGGGTACTAGTGAGTGTGAGAGAGTGGGGATGGGTATTAGTTACAATGAGAGTGGGAGAACGGGTATTAATGACAATGAGTGTGGGGTACTGGGTATTAGTGACAATGAGACAGCAAAGTGGCAATGACTGTGGGGGAGCAATGAGAGAGTGGGGACATGTACTATTGACAATGAGAGAGTGGGGACAGGTATTAGTGACTATGAGAGTGGAGGAATGAGTATCAGTGACAATGAGAGAGTAGGGGAACGGGTATTAGTGACAATGAGAGAGTGGGGACATGAATGAGTATTAGTGACAATGAGAGAGCGGAGCGGGTATTAGTGACAATGAGAGAGTTAGGATGGGTATCAGTGACAATGAGAGAGTGGGGACATGTACTATTGACAATGAGAGAGTGGGGACAGGTATTAGTGACAATGAGAGAGTGGGGATGGGTATTAGTGACAATGAGAGTGGGGGAATGGGTATTAGTGACAATGAAAGTGGGGGAATGGCTATTAGTGACAATGGGAGAGTGGGGACGGGTATTAGTGACTACGAATGTGGGGGACCAGGTATTAGTGACAATGAGAGAGTGGGGATAGGTATCAGTGACAATGAGAGAGTGGGGATGGGTTCTGGTGACAATGAGTGTGGGGGGAATGGATATTAGTGACAATGTGAGAGTGGGGACCGGTATTAGTGACAATGAGACTGGGCGAACAAGTATTAGTGACAATGAGACTGTGGGGGAATGGGTAGTAGTGACAATGAGAGAGTGGGGACATGTATTAGTGACAATGAAACAGTGGGGATGGGTATTACTGACAATGACAGAGTGGGGACAGGTATTAGTGACAATGAGAGTGGGGGAATGGCTATTAGTGACAATGGGAAAGTGGGGACGGGTATTAGTGACTATGAGAGAGTGGGGATGGGTATTAGTGATAACGAGAGAGTGGGAATGGGTGTTAGTGACAATGAGACAGTGGGGACATGTATTAGTGACAATGAGACAGTGGGGACATGTCTTAGTGACAATGAGAGATTGGGGATAGGTATTAGTGACAATGAGAGAGTGGGCAAACAGGTATTAGTGACAATGACAGTGGGGGATTGGGTATTAGTGACAATGAGAGAGTGGGCAAAAAGGTAGTAGTGACAATGAGGGAGTGGGGGAATGGCTATTAGTGACAATGGGAAAGTGGGGACGGGTATTAGTGACTATGAGAGAGTGGGTGAATGGGTATTCATGACAGTGAGAGAGTGGGCGAACGGGTATTAGTGACAGTGAGACAGAGGGCGAACGGGTTTTGGTGACAGTGAGAGAGTGGGCGATCGGGTATTAGAGATAGTGAGAGAGTGGGGGAAGGGGTATTAGTGACAGTGAGAAACGGGAATTAGTGACAATGAAAGGGGGGATGGGTATTAGTCACAATGAGAGAGTGGGGATGGGTATTAGTG
Source organism: Mobula birostris (assembly GCF_030028105.1). Classification (NCBI taxonomy): domain Eukaryota; kingdom Metazoa; phylum Chordata; class Chondrichthyes; order Myliobatiformes; family Myliobatidae; genus Mobula; species Mobula birostris. Next base: position 91,905,305 of record NC_092373.1, read on the forward strand.
GTAATGAGAGAGTGGGGATGGTTATTAGTGACAATGAGAGAGTGGGGACAGGTATTATTGACAATGAGAGTGGGTGAACAGGTTTTAATGACAATGCGACTGTGGGGGAATGGGTATTAGTGACAATGAAAGTGGGGGAATGGCTCTGAGTGACAATGCGAGAGTGGGGACAGGCATTAGTGACAATGAATGTGGGGGAATGGGTATTAGTTACAATGAGAGACTGGTGACAGGTATTAGTGCAATGAGAGAGTGGGGACATGTGTTAGTGACAATGACTATGGAGGAACGGGTATTTGTGACAATGAGAAAGTCGGGGAATGGATATTAGTGACATGAGAGAGTGGGGACGGGTAGGAGTGATAATGAATATGGGGGAATAGGTATTAGTGATAATGAGAGTATGGAGACGGGTATTACTGAGAGTGAGAGAGTGGGGAAGGGTACTAGTGAGTGTGAGAGAGTGGGGATGGGTATTAGTTACAATGAGAGTGGGAGAACGGGTATTAATGACAATGAGTGTGGGGTACTGGGTATTAGTGACAATGAGACAGCAAAGTGGCAATGACTGTGGGGGAGCAATGAGAGAGTGGGGACATGTACTATTGACAATGAGAGAGTGGGGACAGGTATTAGTGACTATGAGAGTGGAGGAATGAGTATCAGTGACAATGAGAGAGTAGGGGAACGGGTATTAGTGACAATGAGAGAGTGGGGACATGAATGAGTATTAGTGACAATGAGAGAGCGGAGCGGGTATTAGTGACAATGAGAGAGTTAGGATGGGTATCAGTGACAATGAGAGAGTGGGGACATGTACTATTGACAATGAGAGAGTGGGGACAGGTATTAGTGACAATGAGAGAGTGGGGATGGGTATTAGTGACAATGAGAGTGGGGGAATGGGTATTAGTGACAATGAAAGTGGGGGAATGGCTATTAGTGACAATGGGAGAGTGGGGACGGGTATTAGTGACTACGAATGTGGGGGACCAGGTATTAGTGACAATGAGAGAGTGGGGATAGGTATCAGTGACAATGAGAGAGTGGGGATGGGTTCTGGTGACAATGAATGTGGGGGGAATGGATATTAGTGACAATGTGAGAGTGGGGACCGGTATTAGTGACAATGAGACTGGGCGAACAAGTATTAGTGACAATGAGACTGTGGGGGAATGGGTAGTAGTGACAATGAGAGAGTGGGGACATGTATTAGTGACAATGAAACAGTGGGGATGGGTATTACTGACAATGACAGAGTGGGGACAGGTATTAGTGACAATGAGAGTGGGCGAACAGGTATTAGTGACAATGCAAATGTGGGGGAATTGGTATTAGTGACAATGAAAGTGGGGGAATGGCTATTAGTGACAATGGGAAAGTGGGGACGGGTATTAGTGACTATGAGAGAGTGGGGATGGGTATTAGTGATAACGAGAGAGTGGGAATGGGTGTTAGTGACAATGAGACAGTGGGGACATGTATTAGTGACAATGAGACAGTGGGGACATGTCTTAGTGACAATGAGAGATTGGGGATAGGTATTAGTGACAATGAGAGAGTGGGCAAACAGGTATTAGTGACAATGACAGTGGGGGATTGGGTATTAGTGACAATGAGAGAGTGGGCAAAAAGGTAGTAGTGACAATGAGGGAGTGGGGGAATGGCTATTAGTGACAATGGGAAAGTGGGGACGGGTATTAGTGACTATGAGAGAGTGGGTGAATGGGTATTCATGACAGTGAGAGAGTGGGCGAACGGGTATTAGTGACAGTGAGACAGAGGGCGAACGGGTTTTGGTGACAGTGAGAGAGTGGGCGATCGGGTATTAGAGATAGTGAGAGAGTGGGGGAAGGGGTATTAGTGACAGTGAGAAACGGGAATTAGTGACAATGAAAGGGGGGATGGGTATTAGTCACAATGAGAGAGTGGGGATGGGTATTAGTGGTAATGAGAGAGTGGGGATGGTTATTAGTGACAATGAGAGTGGGGGAATGGGTATTAGTAACAATGAAAGTAGGGGGACGTCTATTAGTGACAATGGGAGAGTGGGGACGTGTATTAGTGACAATGAATGTGGGGGAACAGGTATTAGTGACAATGAGATTGTGGGGGGATGGGTATTGGGACAATGAGAGTGGGGATAGGTATCAGTGACAATGAGAGAGTGGGGATGGATGCTAGTGACAATGAGTGTGGCGAATGGGTATTAGTGACAATGAGAGAGTGGGGACCGGTATTAGTGATAATGAGAGTGTGGTGGAATGGATAGTAGTGACAATGAGAGAGTGGGCAGGTATTAGTGAGAATGAGTTAGTGGGGATGGGTATTAGTAACAATAAGAGAGTGGGGACATGTATTAGTGAAAATGAATGTGGGGGAACAGTTATTAGTGACAATGATAGAGTGTTGGAACGGGTATTAGTGACAGTGAGAGAGTGGGGACGGGTGCTAGTGACAATCAGTGTGGGGGAATGGGTATTAGTGACAATGAGACAGTGGGAGAATGGGTATTAGTAACAATGAGAGTGTGAGGGAACAGGTATTTATGACAATGAGAGAGTGGGGGAACGGGAATTAGTGACAATCAGAGAGTGGGAGAACAGGTATTAGTGACAGTGAGAGAGTGTGGGAATGGGTATTAGTGACAGTGAGAGAGTGGGGAAAGTGCTATTAGTGACAATGTGACAGAGGTCGAACGGGTACTAGTGACAATGAGACAGTGGACGTATGGGTACTAGCAACAATGAGAGAGTGGGCGAATGGGTACTAGTGACAATGAGAGAGAGGGCGAACGGGTATTAGTGACAATGATACAGTGGGTGAATGGTTATTAGTGAGAGTGGGCAAATGGGTATTAGTGACAATGAGATAGTGCGCTAAGGATATTAGTGACAGTGAGATAGTGCGCGAAGGGGTGTTAGTGACAGTGAGAGAGTGGGGGAAGGGGTATTAGTGACAGTGAGATAGTGCGCGAAGAGGTATTAGTGACAGTGAGACAGTGGGCGAACGGGTATTAGTGACAGTGAGACAGAGGGGGAACGGGTATGAGTGACAATGAGAGAGTCGGGATGGGTATTAGTGACAATGAGACAGTGGGCGAACGGGTATTAGTAACAATGAGAGAGTGGGGGAATGGGTATTAGTGACAGTGAGAGAGTGGGGAAAGGGGTATTAGTGACAATGAGACAGTGGGGTAACGTGTACTAGTGACAATGAGACTGTGGGCGAACGGGTATTAGTGACAGTGAGATAGTGGGGATGGGTCTAGTGACAATGAGTGTGGGGGAATGGGTATTAGTGACAATGAAAGAGTGGGGACAGGTATTAGTGAGAGTGAGAGAGTGGGGACGGGTATTAGGGAGTGAGAGAGTGGGGTCGGGTATTAGTTACAATGAGAGTGGGGGAACAGGTATTAGAGACAATGACTGTGGGAGAACAGGTATCAGTGACAATAAGAGAGTGGGGACCTGTACTATTGACAAAGAGAGAGTGGGAATGGGTATTAGTCAGAACGGGAGAGTGGGGACAGGTATTAGTGATGATCAGAGTGGGTGGATGAGTATCAGTGACAATGAAGGAGTGGGGGAATGGGTATTAGTGACAATGAGAGAGTGGGGATGGGTATTAGTGACAATGAGAGAGTGGGGATGGGTATTAATAACAATGAGTTTGTGGGGACAGGTATTAGTGAAAATGAGAGTTGGCAAACAGGTATTCGTAACAATGAGACTGTGGGGGAATGGGTATTAGTGACAATGAAAGAGGGGGAATGGCTATGAGTGACAATGGGAAAGTGGGGACAGGTATTAGTGACAATGAGAGAGTGGGGATAGGTATTAGTGACAATGAGACAGTGGGGACATGTCTTAGTGACAATGAGAGATTGGGGATAGGTATTAGTGACAATGAGAGAGTGGGCAAACAGGTATTAGTGACAATGAGGGTGGGGGATTGGGTATTAGTGACAATGAGAGAGTAGGCAAAAAGGTATTAGTGACAATGAGAGGATGGGGACAGCTATTAGTCACAATGAGACAGTGGGGATGAGTATTAGTGACAATGAAAGAGGGAAATGGGTATTAGTCACAATGAGAGATGGGAAAGGGTATTTGTGCCAATGAAGGGTGGAATGGGTATTAGTCACAAGGAGAGAGTGGGGACGGGTATTAGTGACAATGAGAGTAGGCAAACAGGTATTCGTGACAATGACACTGTGGGGGAATGGGTATTAGTGACAGTGAGAGAGTGGGGAAAGGGCTATTAGTGATAATGAGACAGAGGTCGAATGGGTACTAGTGACAATGAGAAAGTGGACGTACGTGTACTGGTGACAATGAGAGACTGGGTGAACAGGTACTAGTGACAATGAGAGAGTGGGTGAACGGGTATTAGTGACAGTCAGCGAATGGGGAACGGGTATTAGTGACAGTCAGCGAATGGGGAACGGGTATTAGTGACAGTGAGATAGTGCGTGAAGGGGTATTAGTGACAGCGAGAGAGTGGGGGAAGGGGTATTAGTGACAATGAGAGAGTGGGGATGGGTATTAGTGACAGCGAGAGAGTGGGGGAAGGGGTATTAGTGACAGTGAGAGAGTGGGGGAAGGGGTATTAGTGATAGTGAGAGAGTGGGGGAAGGGGTATTAGTGACAGTGAGAGAGTGGGGGAAGGGGTATTAGTGACAGTGAGAGAGTGGGGAATGGGTATTGGTGACAATGAAGGGGGCAATGTGTATTAGTCACAATGAGAGAGTGGGGACAGGTATTAGTGGCAATGAGAGAGTGGGGATGGTTATTACTGACAATGAGAGTGGGAGGATGGCTATTAGTGACAATGAGACAGAGGTCGAATGGGTACGAGTGACAATGAGACAGTGGGCATACGGGTACTAGTGACAATGAGAGCGTGGGCGAACGGGTACTAGTGACAATGAGAGAGTGGGTGAACGGGTATTAGTGACAATGATAGAGTGGGCGAATGGTTATTAGTGACAGTGAGAGAGTGGGCAAATGGATATTAGTGACAGTGAGCAAATGGGGGAACGGGTATTAGTGACAGTGTGATAGTGTGCGAAGGGGTATTAGTGACAGTGAGAGAGTGGGGGAACGGGTATGAGTGACAATGAGAGAGTGGGGAAAGGGTGTATTATTGACAATGAGATAGTGGGGGAATGGGTATTAGTGTCAATGAGACACTGGGAGAACAGGTATTAGTGACAATGAGAAAGTGTGGGATGGGTATTAGTGACAATGAGAGAGTAGGGGAACGGGTATTACTGACAATGGGAGAGTGTGGATGGGTATTAGTGACCATGAGACAGTGGGCGAACAGGTATTAGTGACAGTGAGAGAGTGGGGGAATGGGCATTACTGACAGTGAGAGAGTGGGGATGGGTACTAGTGACAATGAGTGTGGGGGAATGGGTATTAGTGACAATGAGAGAGTGGGGACAGGTATTACTGAGTGAGAGAGTGGGGACGGGTATAAGTGAGTGTGAGAGAGTGGGGTCGGGTATTAGTTACAATGAGAGTGGGCGAACGGGTATTAGAGACAATGACTGTGGGAGAACAGGTATCAGTGACAATGAGAGTGTGGGGATATGTACTATTCACAAAGAGAGAGTGGGGATGGGTATTAATGAGAATGAGAGAGTGGGGACAGGTATTAGTGACGATGAGAGTGGGGGAATGAATATCAGTGACAATGAGAGAGTGGGAATGGGTATTAGTGACAATGAGAGAGTGGGGATGGGTATTAGTGACAATGAGAGAGTAGGGACGGGTATTAGTGAAAATGAGAGTAGGCAAACAGGTATTCGTAACAATGAGACTGTGGGGGAATGGGTATTAGTGACAATGAAAGAGGGGGAATGGCTATGAGTGACAAATGGAAAATGGGGACAGGTATTAGTGACAATGAGAGAGTGGGGATAGATATTAGTGACAATGAGAGAGTGGGGACATGTCTTAGTGACAATGAGAGATTGAGGATAGATATTAGTGACAATGAGAGAGTGGGCAAACAGGTATTAGAGACAATGAGGGTGGGAGATTGGGTATTAGTGACAATGAGAGGATGGGGACGGGTATTAGTCACAATGAGACAGTGGGGATGAGTATTAGTGACAATGAAAGAGGGAAATGGGTATTAGTCACAATGAGAGAGTGGGAAAGGGTATTTGTGCCAATGAAGGGTGGAATGGGTATTAGTCACAAGGAGAGAGTGGGGACGGGTATTAGTGACAATGAGTGAGTGGGGAATGGGTATTAGTGACAATGAAAGTGGGGGAATGGCTAATAGTGACAATGGGAGAGTGGGGATGGGTATTAGTGACAATGAATCTGAGGGAACAGGTATTAGTGACAATGAGAGAGTGGTGGAATGGATATTAGTGACAATGAGACAGTGGGCAAACAGGTATTAGTGACAATGAGAGAGTGGGGATGGGTATTAGTGACAATGAGAGAGTGGGGAAAGGGGTATTAGTGACAATGAAAGTGGGGGAATGGGTATTAGTGATAATGAGAGAGTGGGGACGGGTATTAGTGACAATGAGAGTGGGGGGATGTCTATTAGCGACAATGGGAGAATGGGGATGGGTATTAGTGACAATAAGAGAGTGGGGGAATGGGTATAAGTGGCAATGAGAGAGCGGGGAAAGGGGTATTTGCGACATTGAGAGAGTGTGGGCAATGGCTATTAGTGACAATGAGAAAGTGGGGAAAGAGGTAGTAGTGACGAGAGAGTAGGGAAAGGGGTATTGGTGACAATGATAGTGGGCGAACGGGTATTATTGACAATGAGAGAGTGAGGGAAGGGGTATTAGTGACTATGAGACAGTGGGCGAATGGGTATTAGTGACAATGAGAGAGTGGGGACGGGTATTAGTGACAATGAGAGAGTGGGGAAAGGGGTATTAGTGACAACAAAAGTGGGGGAATGGGTATTAGTGATAATGAGAGAGTGGGGACAGGTATTAGTGACAATGAGAGAGTGGGAATGGGTATTAATGATAATGAGAGAGTGGGGATGGGTATTAATGACAATGAGTGTGTGGGGACAGGTATTAGTGAAAATGAGAGTAGGCAAACAGGTATTCATAACAATGAGACTTTGGGGGAATGGGTATTAGTGACAATGAAAGAGGGGGAATGGCTATGAGTGACAATGAGAAAGTGGGAAAAGAGGTAGTAGTGACGAGAGAGTAGGGAAAGGGGTATTGGTGACAATGATAGAGTGGGAGAACGGGTATTATTGACAATGAGAGAGTGAGGGAAGGGGTATTAGTGACTATGAGACAGTGGGCAAATGGGTATTAGTGACAATGAGAGATTGGGGGAATGGGTATTAGTGACAATGAGAGAGTGGGGAAAGGGGTATTAGTGACAACGAAAGTGGGGGAATGGGTATTAGTGATAATGAGAGAGTGGGGACAGGTATTAGTGACAATGAGAGTGGGGGGATGTCTATTAGTGACAATGGGAGAATGGGGATGGGTATAAGTGCCAATGAGAGACCGGGGAAAGGGGTATTTGCGACATTGAGAGTGTGGGGGCAATGGCTATTAGTGACAATGAGAAAGTGGGGAAAGAGGTAGTAGTGACGAGAGAGTAGGGAAAGGGGTATTGCTGACAATGATAGAGTGGGCGAACGGGTATTATTGACAATGAGAGAGTGAGGGAAGGGGTATTAGTGACTATGAGACAGTGGGCGAATGGGTATTAGTGACAATGAGAGAGTGGGGGAACAGGTATTAGTAACAGTGAGAGAGCGGGGAGATGGGTTATTAGTGACAATGAGATAGTGGGCGAACAGGTATTAGTGACACTGAGAGAGTGGGTGATCGGGTATTAGTGATAGAGAGTGGGCGAACAGCTATTAGTGATAGGGAGACAGAGGGCGAATGGGTATTAGTGACACTGAGAGAGTGGGCGAATGGGTATTAGTGATAGTGAGAGAGTGGGCGAACGGGTATAAGTGACAGTGAGAGAGTGGGGGACTGGGTATTAGTGACAATGAGACATTGGGGGAATGGGTATTAGTGGCAATGAGAGAGTGGGGACGGGTATTAGTGACAATGAGAGAGTGCGGAAAGGGGTATTAGTGACAACGAAAGTGGGGGAATGGGTATTAGTGATAATGAGAGAGTGGGGACGGGTATTAGTGACAATGAGAGTGGGGGGATGTCTATTAGTGACAATGGGAGAATGGGGATGGGTATTAGTGACAATAAGAGAGTGGGGGAATGGGTATAAGTGCCAATGAGAGACCGGGGAAAGGGGTATTTGCGACATTGAGAGTGTGGGGGCAATGGCTATTAGTGACAATGAGAAAGTGGGGAAAGAGGTAGTAGTGACGAGAGAGTAGGGAAAGGGGTATTGGTGACAATGATAGAGTGGGCGAACGGGTATTATTGACAATGAGAGAGTGAGGGAAGGGGTATTAGTGACTATGAGACAGTGGGCGAATGGGTATTAGTGACAATGAGAGAGTGGGGGAACAGGTATTAGTAACAGTGAGAGAGCAGGGAGATGGGTTATTAGTGACAATGAGATAGTGGGCGAACAGGTATTAGTGACACTGAGAGAGTGGGTGATCGGGTATTAGTGATAGAGAGTGGGCGAACAGCTATTAGTGATAGGGAGACAGAGGGCGAATGGGTATTAGTGACACTGAGAGAGTGGGCGAATGGGTATTAGTGATAGTGAGAGAGTGGGCGAGCGGGTATAAGTGACAGTGAGAGAGTGGGGGACTGGGTATTAGTGACAATGAGACATTGGGGGAATGGGTATTAGTGACAATGAGAGAGTGGGGACGGGTATTAGTGACAATGAGAGAGTGCGGAAAGGGGTATTAGTGACAACGAAAGTGGGGGAATGGGTATTAGTGATAATGAGAGAGTGGGGACGGGTATTAGTGACAATGAGAGTGGGGGGATGTCTATTAGTGACAATGGGAGAATGGGGATGGGTATTAGTGACAATAAGAGAGTGGGGGAATGGGTATAAGTGCCAATGAGAGACCGGGGAAAGGGGTATTTGCGACATTGAGAGTGTGGGGGCAATGGCTATTAGTGACAATGAGAAAGTGGGGAAAGAGGTAGTAGTGACGAGAGAGTAGGGAAAGGGGTATTGGTGACAATGATAGAGTGGGCGAACGGGTATTATTGACAATGAGAGAGTGAGGGAAGGGGTATTAGTGACTATGAGACAGTGGGCGAATGGGTATTAGTGACAATGAGAGAGTGGGGGAACAGGTATTAGTAACAGTGAGAGAGCGGGGAGATGGGTTATTAGTGACAATGAGATAGTGGGCGAACAGGTATTAGTGACACTGAGAGAGTGGGTGATCGGGTATTAGTGATAGAGAGTGGGCGAACAGCTATTAGTGATAGGGAGACAGAGGGCGAATGGGTATTAGTGACACTGAGAGAGTGGGCGAATGGGTATTAGTGATAGTGAGAGAGTGGGCGAACGGGTATAAGTGACAGTGAGAGAGTGGGGGACTGGGTATTAGTGACAATGAGACATTAGGGGAATGGGTATTAGTGACAATGAGAGAGTGGGGACGGGTATTAGTGACAATGAGAGAGTGCGGAAAGGGGTATTAGTGACAACGAAAGTGGGGGAATGGGTATTAGTGATAATGAGAGAGTGGGGACGGGTATTAGTGACAATGAGAGTGGGGGGATGTCTATTAGTGACAATGGGAGAATGGGGATGAGCATTAGTGACAATAAGAGAGTGGGGGAATGGGTATAAGTGCCAATGAGAGAGCAGGGAAAGGGGTATTTGCGACATTGAGAGAGTGGGGGCAATGGCTATTAGTGACAATGAGAAAGTGGGGATGGGTATTAGTGACAATGAGAGAGTGGGAATGGGTATTAATGATAATGAGAGAGTGGGGATGGGTATTAATGACAATGAGTGTGTGGGGACAGGTATTAGTGAAAATGAGAGTAGGCAAACAGGTATTCGTAACAATGAGACTGTGGGGGATTGGGTATTAGTGACAATGAAAGAGGGAAAATGGCTATGAGTGACAAATGGAAAGTGGGGACAAATATTAGTGACAATGAGAGATTGAGGATAGATATTAGTGACAATGAGAGAGTGGGCAAACAGGTATTAGAGACAAGGGTGGGAGATTGGGTATTAGTGACAATGAGAGAGTAGGCAAAAAGGTATTAGTGACAATGAGAGGATGGGGACGGGTATTAGTCACAATGAGACAGTGGGGATGAGTATTAGTGACAATGAAAGAGGGAAATGGGTATTAGTCATAATGAGAGAGTGGGAAAGGGTATTTGTGCCAATGAAGGGTGGAATGGGAATTAGTCACAAGAAGAGAGTGGGGACGGGTATTAGTGACAATGAGTGAGTGGGGAATGGGTATTAGTGACAATGAAAGTGGGGGAATGGCTAATAGTGACAATGGGAGAGTGGGGACAGGTATTAGTGACAATGAATGTGGGGGAACAGGTATTAGTGACAACGAGAGAGTGGGGATGGGTATTAGTGACAATGAGACAGTGAGCGAATAGGTATTAGTGACAATGATAGAGTGAGCGAACGGGTATAATTGACAGTGAGAGAGTGTGCGAATGGGTATTAGTGACTGTGAGACAGTGGGTGAACGGGTATTAGTAACAGTGAGAGTGGGGGGACGGGTATTCGTGACAGTGAGAGTGGGAGAATGGGTATTAGTGACAATGAGAGAGTGGGGACGGGTATTAGTGACAATGAGAGAGTGGGGACAGGTATTAGTGACAATGAGAGTGTTGGGACAGGTATTAGTGACAATGAGAGTAGGCAAACAGGTATTCGTGACAATGAGACTGTGGGGGAATGGGTATTAGTGACAGTGAGAGAGTGGGGAAAGGGCTATTAGTGACAATGAGACAGAGGTCGAATGGGTACTAGTGACAATGAGAAAGTGGACGTACGTGTACTGGTGACAATGAGAGAGTGGGCGAACGGGTACTAGTGACAATGAGAGAGTGGGTGAACGGGTATTAGTGACAGTGAGCGAATGGGGAACTGGTATTAGTGACAGTGAGAGAGTGGGGGAAGGGGTATTAGTGACAGCGAGAGAGTGGGGGAAGGGGTATTAGTGACGGTGAGAGAGTGTGGAATGGGTATTGGTGACAATGAAGGGGGGAATGGGTATTAGTCACAATGAGAGAGTAGGGACGGGTATTATTGGCAATGAGAGAGTGGGGATGGTTATTACTGACAATGAGAGTGGGGGGATGGCTATTAGTGACAATGGGAGATTGGGGAAAGGGCTATTAGTAACAATGAGACAGAGGTCGAATGGGTACTAGTGACAATGAGACAGTGGACGTACGGGTACTAGTGACAATGAGAGCGTGGGCGAACGGGTACTAGCGACAATGAGTGAGTGGGCGAACGGGTATTAGTGACAATGATACAGAGGGCGAAGGGATATTAGTGACTGAGAGAGTGGGCAAACGGGTATTAGTGATAGTGAGTGTATGGGGGAACGGGTATTATTGGGAATGAGAGAGTGGGAGAACAGGTATTAGTGACAATGAGAAAGTGGGGGACAGGTATTAGTGACCATGAGACAGTGGGCGAACGGGTATTAGTGAATGTGAGAGAGTGGTGGAACGGGTATTAGTGACAGTGAGAGAGTGGGGATGGGTACTAGTGACAATGAGTGTGGGGGAATGGGTATTAGTGACAATGAGAGAGTGAGGACAGGTATTAGTGAGAGTGAGAGAGTGGGGATGGGTATTAGTGAGTGTGAGAGAGTGGGGTCGGGTATTAGTTTTAATGAGAGTGGGGGAACGGGTATTAGAGACGATGACTGTGGGAGAACAGGTATCAGTGACAATGAGAGTGTGGGGACGTACTATTGACAAAGAGAGAGTGGGGATGGGTATTAATGAGAATGAGAGAGAGGGGAAAGGTATTACTGACGATGAGAGTGGGGGAATGAAAATCAGTGACAATGAGAGAGTGGGAATGGGTATTACTGACAATGAGAGAGTGGGGATGGGTATTAGTGACAATGAGAGAGTAGGTACGGGTATTAGTGAAAATGAGAGTAGGCAAACAGGTCTTCGTAACAATGAGGCTGTGGGGGAATGGGTATTACTGACAATGAAAGAGGGGGAATGGCTATGAGTGACAATGGGAAAGTGGGGACGGGTATTAGTGACAATGAGAGAGTGGGAATGGGTATTAATGATAATGAGAGAGGGGGGATGGGTATTAATGACAATGAGCGTGTGGGGACAGGTATTAGTGAAAATGAGAATAGGCAAACAGGTATTCGTAACAATGAGACTGTGGGGGAATGGGTATTAGTGACAATGAAAGAGGGAGAATGGCTATGAGTGACAATGGAAAGTGGGGACAGGTATTAGTGACAATGAGAGATTGAGGATAGATATTAGTGACAATGAGAGAGTGGGCAAACAGGTATTAGATACAATGAGGGTGGGAGATTGGGTATTAGTGACAATGAGAGAATAGGCAAAAAGGTATTAGTGACAATGAGAGGATGGGGACGGGTATTAGTCACAATGAGACAGTGGGGATGAGTATTAGTGACAATGAAAGAGGGAAATGGGTATTAGTCACAAGGAGAGAGTGGGGACGGGTATTAGTGACAATGAGTGAGTGGGGAATGGGTATTAGTGACAATGAGAGAGTGAGGACAGGTATTAGTGAGAGTGAGAGAGTGGGGATGGGTATTAGTGAGTGTGAGAGAGTGGGGTCGGGTATTAGTTTTAATGAGAGTGGGGGAACGGGTATTAGAGACGATGACTGTGGGAGGACAGGTATCAGTGACAATGAGAGTGTGGGGACGTACTATTGACAAAGAGAGAGTGGGGATGGGTATTAATGAGAATGAGAGAGTGGGGAAAGGTATTACTGACGATGAGAGTGGGGGAATGAAAATCAGTGACAATGAGAGAGTGGGAATGGGTATTACTGACAATGAGAGAGTGGGGATGGGTATTAGTGACAATGAGAGAGTAGGTACGGGTATTAGTGAAAATGAGAGTAGGCAAACAGGTCTTCGTAACAATGAGGCTGTGGGGGAATGGGTATTACTGACAATGAAAGAGGGGGAATGGCTATGAGTGACAATGGGAAAGTGGGGACGGGTATTAGTGACAATGAGAGAGTGGGAATGGGTATTAATGATAATGAGAGAGGGGGGATGGGTATTAATGACAATGAGCGTGTGGGGACAGGTATTAGTGAAAATGAGAATAGGCAAACAGGTATTCGTAACAATGAGACTGTGGGGGAATGGGTATTAGTGACAATGAAAGAGGGAGAATGGCTATGAGTGACAATGGAAAGTGGGGACAGGTATTAGTGACAATGAGAGATTGAGGATAGATATTAGTGACAATGAGAGAGTGGGCAAACAGGTATTAGAGACAATGAGGGTGGGAGATTGGGTATTAGTGACAATGAGAGAATAGGCAAAAAGGTATTAGTGACAATGAGAGGATGGGGACGGGTATTAGTCACAATGAGACAGTGGGGATGAGTATTAGTGACAATGAAAGAGGGAAATGGGTATTAGTCACAAGGAGAGAGTGGGGACGGGTATTAGTGACAATGAGTGAGTGGGGAATGGGTATTAGTGACAATGAGAGAGTGAGGACAGGTATTAGTGAGAGTGAGAGAGTGGGGATGGGTATTAGTGAGTGTGAGAGAGTGGGGTCGGGTATTAGTTTTAATGAGAGTGGGGGAACGGGTATTAGAGACGATGACTGTGGGAGAACAGGTATCAGTGACAATGAGAGTGTGGGGACGTACTATTGACAAAGAGAGAGTGGGGATGGGTATTAATGAGAATGAGAGAGTGGGGAAAGGTATTACTGACGATGAGAGTGGGGGAATGAAAATCAGTGACAATGAGAGAGTGGGAATGGGTATTACTGACAATGAGAGAGTGGGGATGGGTATTAGTGACAATGAGAGAGTAGGTACGGGTATTAGTGAAAATGAGAGTAGGCAAACAGGTCTTCGTAACAATGAGGCTGTGGGGGAATGGGTATTACTGACAATGAAAGAGGGGGAATGGCTATGAGTGACAATGGGAAAGTGGGGACGGGTATTAGTGACAATGAGAGAGTGGGAATGGGTATTAATGATAATGAGAGAGGGGGGATGGGTATTAATGACAATGAGCGTGTGGGGACAGGTATTAGTGAAAATGAGAATAGGCAAACAGGTATTCGTAACAATGAGACTGTGGGGGAATGGGTATTAGTGACAATGAAAGAGGGAGAATGGCTATGAGTGACAATGGAAAGTGGGGACAGGTATTAGTGACAATGAGAGATTGAGGATAGATATTAGTGACAATGAGAGAGTGGGCAAACAGGTATTAGAGACAATGAGGGTGGGAGATTGGGTATTAGTGACAATGAGAGAATAGGCAAAAAGGTATTAGTGACAATGAGAGGATGGGGACGGGTATTAGTCACAATGAGACAGTGGGGATGAGTATTAGTGACAATGAAAGAGGGAAATGGGTATTAGTCACAAGGAGAGAGTGGGGACGGGTATTAGTGACAATGAGTGAGTGGGGAATGGGTATTAGTGACAATGAAAGTGGGGGAATGGCTAATAGTGACAATGGGAGAGTGGGGATGGGTATTAGTGACAATGAATGTGGGGGAACAGGTATTAGTGACAATGAGAGAGTGGGTTATTGTGTATTAGTGACAATGAGAGAGTGGTGGAATGGATATTAGTGACAATGAGACAGTGGGCAAACAGGTATTAGTGACAACGAGAGAGTGGGGACAGGTATTAGTGACAATGAGGGAGTTGGGAAAGGCGTATTAGTGACAATGAAAGTGGGGGAATGGGTATTAGTGATAATGAGAGGGGACAGGTATTAGTGACAATGAGAGTGGGGGGATGTCTATTAGAAACAATGGGAGAATGGGGATGGGTATTAGTGACAATAAGAGAGTGGGGGAATGGGTATAAGTGGCAATGAGAGAGCGGGGAAAGGGGTATTTGCGACATTGAGAGAGTGTGGGCAATGGCTATTAGTGACAATGAGAAAGTGGGGAAAGAGGTAGTAGTGACGAGAGAGTAGGGAAAGAGTTATTGGTGACAATGATAGAGTGGGCGAACGGGTATTATTGACAATGAGAGAGTGAGGGAAGGGGTATTAGTGACTATGAGACAGTGGGCGAATGGGTATTAGTGACAATGAGAGAGTGGGGACGGGTATTAGTGACAATGAGAGAGTGGGGAAAGGGGTATTAGTGACAACAAAAGTGGGGGAAGGGGTATTAGTGACTATGAGACAGTGGGCGAATGGGTATTAGTGACAATGTGAGAGTGGGGGAACAGGTATAAGTGATAGTGAGAGAGTGGGCGAACGGGTATAATTGACAGAGAGAGTGCGGGACTGGGTATTAGTGACAATGAGAGATTGGGGGAATGGGTATTAGTGACAATGAGAGAGTGGGGATGGGTATTAGTGACAATGAGGGAGTTGGGAAAGGCGTATTAGTGACAATGAAAGTGGGGGAATGGGTATTAGTGATAATGAGAGAGTGGGGACGGGTATTAGTGACAATGAGAGAGTGGGGAAAGGGGTATTAGTGACAACAAAAGTGGGGGAATGGGTATTAGTGATAATGAGAGAGTGGGGACAGGTATTAGTGACAATGAGAGAGTGGGGGAACAGGTATTAGTGACAGTGAGAGAGTGGGGGAATGGGTATTAGTGACAGTGAGAGAGCGGGGGGACGTGTTATTAGTGACAATGAGATAGTGGGCGAACGGGCATTAGTGACACAGAGAGTGGGCGAATGGGTATTAGTGATAGTGAGAGAGTGGGCGAACGGGTATAATTGACAGAGAGAGTGCGGGACTGGGTATTAGTGACAATGAGAGATTGGGGGAATGGGTATTAGTGACAATGAGAGAGTGGGGATGGGTATTAGTGACAATGAGAGAGTAGGTACGGGTATTAGTGAAAATGAGAGTAGGCAAACAGGTCTTCATAACAATGAGACTGTGGGGAAATGGGTATTACTGACAATGAAAGAGGGGGAATGGCTATGAGTGACAATGGGAAAGTGGGGATGGGTATTAGTGACAATGAGAGAGTGGGAATGGGTATTAATGATAATGAGAGAGGGGGGATGGGTATTAATGACAATGAGTGTGTGGGGACAGGTATTAGTGAAAATGAGAATAGGCAAACAGGTATTCGTAACAATGAGACTGTGGGGGAATGGGTATTAGTGACAATGAAAGAGGGAGAATGGCTATGAGTGACAATGGAAAGTGGGGACAGGTATTAGTGACAATGAGAGAGCGGGGATAGATATTAGTGACAATGAGAGAGTGGGCAAACAGGTATTAGAGACAATGAGGGTGGGAGATTGGGTATTAGTGACAATGAGAGAATAGGCAAAAAGGTATTAGTGACAATGAGAGGATGGGGACGGGTATTAGTCACAATGAGACAGTGGGGATGAGTATTAGTGACAATGAAAGAGGGAAATGGGTATTTGTCACAAGGAGAGAGTGGGGACGGGTATTAGTGACAATGAGTGAGTGGGGAATTGGTATTAGTGACAATGAAAGTGGGGGAATGGCTAATAGTGACAATGGGAGAGTGGGGATGGGTATTAGTGACAATGAATGTGGGGGAACAGGTATTAGTGACAATGAGAGAGTGGGTTATTGTGTATTAGTGACAATGAGAGAGTGGTGGAATGGATATTAGTGACAATGAGACAGTGGGCAAACAGGTATTAGTGACAACGAGAGAGTGGGGACAGGTATTAGTGACAATGAGGGAGTTGGGAAAGGCGTATTAGTGACAATGAAAGTGGGGGAATGGGTATTAGTGATAATGAGAGAGTAGGGACAGGTATTAGTGACAATGAGAGTGGGGGGGATGTCTATTAGTGACAATGGGAGAATGGGGATGGGTATTAGTGACAATAAGAGAGTGGGGGAATGGCTATTAGTGACAATGAGAAAGTGGGAAAAGAGGTAGTAGTGACGAGAGAGTAGGGAAAGGGGTATTGGTGACAATGATAGAGTGGGCGAACGGGTATTATTGACAATGAAAGAGTGAGGGAAGGGGTATTAGTGACTATGAGACAGTGGGCGAATGGGTATTAGTGACAATGAGAGAGTGGGGGAAGGGGTATTAGTGACTATGAGACAGTGGGCGAATGGGTATTAGTGACAATGAGAGAGTGGGGGAACAGGTATTAGTGACAGTGGGAGAGTGGGGGAACAGGTATTAGTGACAGTGGGAGAGTGGGGGAATGGGTATTAGTGACAGTGAGAGAGCGGGGGGACGTGTTATTAGTGACAATGAGATAGTTGGCGAACGGGTATTAGTGACACTGAGAGAGTGGGCGAATGGGTATAATTGACAGTGAGAGAGTGCGGGACTGGGTATTAGTGACAATGGGAGATTGGGGGAATGGGTATTAGTGACAATGAGAGAGTGGGGATGGGTATTAGTGACAATGAGAGAGTGGGGAAAGGGGTATTAGTGACAACGAAAGTGGGGGAATGGGTATTAGTGATAATGAGAGAGTGGGGACAGGTATTAGTGACAATGAGAGTGGGGGGACGTCTATTAGTGACAATGGGAGAATGGGGATGGGTATTAGTGACAATGAGAGAGTGGGGGAATGGGTATAAGTGCCAATGAGAGACCGGGGAAAGGGGTATTTGCGACATTGAGAGAGTGGGGGCAATGGCTATTAGTGACAATGAGAAAGTGGGGAAAGAGGTAGTAGTGACGAGAGAGTAGGGAAAGGGGTATTGGTGACAATGATAGAGTGGGCGAACGAGTATTATTGACAATGAGAGAGTGAGGGAAGGGGTATTAGTGACTATGAGACAGTGGGCGAATGGGTATTAGTGACAATGAGATAGTGGGCGAACAGGTATTAGTGACACTGAGAGAGTGGGTGATCGGGTATTAGTGATAGAGAGTGGGCAAACAGGTATTAGTGATAGGGAGACAGAGGGCGAATGGGTATTAGTGACACTGAGAGAGTGGGCGAATGGGTATTAGTGATAGTGAGAGAGTGGGCGAACGGGTATAAGTGACAGTGAGAGAGTGGGGGACTGGGTATTAGTGACAATGAGACATTGGGAGAATGGGTATTAGTGACAATGAGAGAGTGGGGACGGGTATTAGTGACAATAAGAGAGTGGGGTAAGGGGTATTAGTGACATCAAAAGTGGGGGAATGGGTATTAGTGATAATGAGAGAGTGGGGACGGGTATTAGTGACAATGAGAGTGGGGGGGATGTCTATTAGTGACAATGGGAGAATGGGGATGGGCATTAGTGACAATAAGAGAGTGGGGGAATGGGTATAAGTGCCAATGAGAGAGCGGGGAAAGGGGTATTTGCGACATTGAGAGAGTGGGGGCAATGGCTATTAGTGACAATGAGAAAGTGGGGATGGATATTAGTGACAATGAGAGAGTGGGAATGGGTATTAATGATAATGAGAGAGTGGGGATGGGTATTAATGACAATGAGTGTGTGGGGACAGGTATTAGTGAAAATGAGAGTAGGCAAACAGGTATTCGTAACAATGAGACTGTGGGGGAATGGGTATTAGTGACAATGAAAGAGGGAAAATGGCTATGAGTGACAAATGGAAAGTGGGGACAGGTATTAGTGACAATGAGAGATTGAGGATAGATATTAGTGACAATGAGAGAGTGGGCAAACAGGTATTAGAGACAATGAGGGTGGGAGATTGGGTATTAGTGACAATGAGAGAGTAGGCAAAAAGGTATTAGTGACAATGAGAGGATGGGGACGGGTATTAGTCACAATGAGACAGTGGGGATGAGTATTAGTGACAATGAAAGAGGGAAATGGGTATTAGTCACAATGAGAGAGTGGGAAAGGGTATTTGTGCCAATGAAGGGTGGAATGGGTATTAGTCACAAGGAGAGAGTGGGGACGGGTATTAGTGACAATGAGTGAGTGGGGAATAGGTATTAGTGACAATGAAAGTGGGGGAATGGCTAATAGTGACAATGGGAAAGTGGGGACTGGTATTAGTGACAATGAGAGAGTGGGGACATGTCCTAGTGACAATGAGAGATTGAGGATAGGTATTAGTGACAACTAGAGAGTGGGGATGGGTATTAGTGACAATGAGACAGTGAGCGAATGGGTATTAGTGACAATGAGAGAGTGGATGAACAGGTATTAGTGACAATGATAGAGTGGGCGAACGGGTATAATTGACAGTGAGAGAGTGTGCGAATGGGTATTAGTGACAGTGAGACAGTGGGTGAACGGGTATTATTGACAGTGAAAGTGGGAGGACGGGTATTCGTGACAGTGAGAGAGTGTGCGAATGGGTATTAGTGACAGTGAGACAGTGGGTGAACGGGTATTAGTGACAGTGAGAGTGGGGGATGGGTATTCGTGACAGTGAGAGTGGGAGAATGGGTATTAGTGACAATGAGAGAGTGGGCAAAAAGGTATTAGTGACAATAAGGGACTGGGAGAATGGGTATTAGTGACAATGAGAGAGTGGGGACGGGTATTAGTGACAATGAGAGAGTGGGGACAGGTATTAGTGACAATGAGAGTAGGCAAACAGGTATTCGTGACAATGAGACAGTGGGGGAATGGGTATTAGTGACAGTGAGAGAGTGGGGAAAGGGTTATTAGTGACAATGAGACAGAGGTCGAATGGGTACTAGTGACAATGACTAAGTGGACGTACGTGTACTGGTGACAATGAGAGACTGGGCAAACGGGTACTAGTGACAATGAGAGAGTGGGTGAATGGGTATTAGTGACAATGAAAGAGGGAAATGGGTATTAGTCACAATGAGAGAGTGGGGATGGGTATTAGTGACAATGAAGAGGGTAATGGGTTTTAGTCACACTGAGAGACTGGGAATGGGTATTAGTGACAGTGAGAGAGTGGGGGAACGTGTATTGGTGACAGTGAGAGAGTAGACGAACGGGTATTACTAAAATGAGACAGTGGGCGAATGGGTATTAGTGACAGTGAGAGTGGGGGGGCGGGTATTAGTGACAGTGACAGTGGAAGATTGGGTATTAGTGACAATGAGAGAGTGTGCGAATGGGTATTAGTGACAGTGAGAGTGGGGGATGGGTATTCGTGACAGTGAGAGTGGGAGAATGGGTATTAGTGACAATGAGAGAGTGGGCAAAAAGGTATTAGTGACAAAGAGACTGTGGGGGAATGGGTATTAGTGACATTGAAGTGGGGGAATGGCTATTAGTGACAATGGGAAAGTGGGGATGGGTATTAGTGACAATGAGAGAGTGGGGATAGACATTAGTGACAATGAGAGATTGGGGATAGGTATTAGTGACAATGAGAGAGTGGGCAAACAGGTATTAGTGACGAGGTACTGGGAGAACGGGTGTTAGTGACAATGAGAGAGTGGGTGAATGGGTATTAGTGACAATGAGAGAGTGGGGACGGGTATTAGTGACAGTGAGAGAGTGGGGACAGGTATTAGTGACAATGAGAGTAGGCAAACAGGTATTAGTGACAATGAGACTGTGGGGGAATGGGTATTTGTGACATTGAAGGGGGGAATGGGTATTAGTCATAATGAGAGAGTGAGGACGAGTAAGAGTGATAATGAGAGAGTGAGGATACGTATGAGTGACAAAGAGAGCGGGGGAATGGCTATTAGTGACAATGGGAGAGTGGTGACTGTTATTAGTGACAATGAATGTGGGGGAACAGGTATTAGTGACAATGAGGGAGCGGGGGAAGGGGTACTGTAACAATGACAGAGTGGGGATAGATATTTGTGACAATGAGACAGTGGGCGAGTGGGTATTAATGACAATGACAGTGTGGGGGAATGGGAATTAGTGACAATGAGAGAGTGGACGAACAGGTATTAGTGACAATGATAGAGTGGGCGAACGGGTATTAGTGACAATGAGGGACTGGGAGAATGGGTAATAGTGACAATGAGAGAGTGGGTGAATGGGTATTAGTGACAATGAAAGAGTGAGGGAATGGGTATTAGTGACAATGGGAGAGTGGGGACGGTTATTAGTGACAATGAATGTGGGGGAACAGGTATTAGTGACAATGAGAGAGTGGGTGATTGTGTATTAGTGACAATGAGAGAGTGGGGGAATGGGTATTAGTGACAATGAGACAGTGGGTGAACGGGTATTAGTGACAATGACAGTGTGGGGGAATGGGAATTAGTGACAATGAGAGAGTGGACGAACAGGTATTAGTGACAATGATAGAGTGGGCGAACGGGTATTACTGACAGTGAGAGAGTGCGCGAACGTGTATTAGTGACAGTGAGAGAGTGGGCGAACAGGTATTAGTGACAGTGAGAGAGTGGGCGAACAGGTATTAGTGACAGTGAGAGAGTGGGGGAACGTGTATTAGTGACAGTGAGAGAGTAGACGAACGGGTATTACTGACAATGAGACAGTGGGCGAACGGGTCTTCGTGATAGTGAGAGAGTGGGCGAACAGGTATTAGAGACACTGAGAGAGTGGCGAACGGGTATTTGTGACAGGGAGACAGAGGGCGAACGGGTATTAGTGACACTGAGAGAGTGGGCGAACGGGTCTTCGTGATAGTGAGAGAGTGGGCGAACAGGTATTAGTGACACTGAGAGAGTGGAGAACGGGAATTAGTGAGAATGAGAGAGTGAGGGAACGAGTATTAGTGACAATGAGAGAATGGTCAAACGGGTATTAGTGAGAGTGAGAGTGAGAGTGTGGGGACGGGTAGTAGTGAGAATGAGAGAGTGGGGACGGGTATTAGTGACAATCATAGATTGGGGACGGGTATTACTGACAACGACAGTGGGGGAACATGTATTACTGACATTGAAAGTGGGGAATGGGTATTAGTCACAGTGACAGAGTGGGAAAGCGTATTAGTGACAATGAAAGTGGAGGAATGGGCATTAGTGACAATGAGAGAATGGGGCAGGCATTAGTGACAATGAGAGAATGGGGCGGGTATTAGTGACAATGAGAGAGTGGGGAGGGTATTAGTGACAATGAGAGAGTGGGGATGGGTACCATTGACAATGAATGTGGGGGAATGGGTATCAGTGACAATGAGAGTTTGGGGTCGGGTATTATTCACAATCAGAGAGTGGGGATGTGTTTTATTGACAATGAGAGTGTGGCGGAATGGATAGTAGTGACAATGAGAGAGTGGGCGGGTATTAGTGAGAATGAGAGAGTGGGGACAGGTATTAGTGACTATGAGTGTGGAGGAATGGGTATTAGTTACTATAAGTGTAGGAAACGGGTATTAGTGCCCATCAGAGAGTGGTGATGGGTATTAGTGACAATGAGGAGTGGGGACGGGTACTAGTGACAATGAGAGAGTGGGTATGGGTATTAGTGGCAATGAGACAGCGGGGACATGTATTAGTGACAATGACTGTGGGGAAACTGGTATCAGTGACATTGAGCGAGTGGGGATGGTATTAGTGACAACGAGAGTGGGGGAATGGGTAATCGTGACTATGAGAGTGTAGGAATGGGTATTCGTGACTATGAGAGTGTAAGAATTGGTTGACAATGAAAGAGGGAAAGAGGGCTATGAGTGACAAATGGAAAGTGCGGACAGGTATTAGTGACAATGAGAGATTGAGGATAGATATTAGTGACAATGAGAGAGTGGGCAAACAGGTATTAGAGACAATGAGGGTGGGAGATTGGGTATTAGTGACAATGAGAGAGTAGGCAAAAAGGTATTAGTGACAATGAGAGGATGGGGACGGGTATTAGTCACAATGAGACAGTGGGGATGAGTATTAGTGACAATGAAAGAGGGAAATGGGTATTAGTCACAATGAGAAAGAGTGGGAAAGGGTATGTGTGCCAATGAAGGGTGGAATGGGTATTAGTCACAAGGAGAGAGTGGGGATGGGTATTAGTGACAATGAGTGAGTGGGGAATGGGTATTAATGACAATGAAAGTGGGGGAATGGCTAATAGTGACAATGGGAGAGTGGGGACAGGTATTAGTGACAATGAATGTGGGGCACAGGTATTAGTGACAATGAGAGAGTGGGGTTGGGTATTAGTCACAATGAGACAGTGGGGATGAGTATTAGTGACAATGAAAGAGGGAAATGGGTATTAGTCACAATGAGTGGGAAAGGGTATTTGTGCCAATGAAGGGTGGAATGGGTATTAGTCACAAGGAGAGAGTGGGGACGGGTATTAGTGACAATGAGTGAGTGGGGAATGGGTATTAGTGACAATGAAAGTGGGAGAATGGCTAATAGTGACAATGGGAAAGTGGGGACTGGTATTAGTGACAATGAGAGAGTGGGGACATGTCCTAGTGACAATGAGAGATTGAGGATAGGTATTAGTGACAACTAGAGAGTGGGGATGGGTATTAGTGACAATGAGACAGTGAGCGAATGGGTATTAGTGACAATGACAGTGTGGGGAAACGGGAATTAGTGACAATGAGAGAGTGGATGAACAGGTATTAGTGACAATGATAGAGTGGGCGAACGGGTATAATTGACAGTGAGAGAGTGTGCGAATAGGTATTAGTGACAGTGAGACAGTGGGTGAACGGGTATTAGTAACAGTGAAAGTGGGAGGACGGGTATTCGTGACAGTGAGAGAGTGTGCGAATGGGTATTAGTGACAGTGAGACAGTGGGTGAACGGGTATTAGTGACAGTGAGAGTGGGCGATGGGTATTCGTGACAGTGAGAATGGGAGAATGGGTATTAGTGACAATGAGAGAGTGGGCAAAAAGGTATTAGTGACAATGAGGGACTGGGAGAATGGGTATTAGTGACAATGAGAGAGTGGGGACGGGTATTAGTGACAATGAGAGAGTGGGGACAGGTATTAGTGACAATGAGAGTAGGCAAACAGGTATTCGTGACAATGAGACTGTGGGGGAATGGGTATTAGTGACAGTGAGAGAGTGGGGAAAGGGCTATTAGTGACAATGAGACAGAGGTCGAATGGGTACTAGTGACAATGAGAAAGTGGACGTACGTGTACTGGTGACAATGAGAGACTGGGCGAACGGGTACTAGTGACAATGAGAGAGTGGGTGAATGGGTATTAGTGACAGTGAGCGAATGGGGGAACGGGTATTCGTGACAGTGAGATAGTGCGCGAAGGGGTATTAGTGACAGCGAGAGAGTGGGGGAAGGGGTATTAGTGACAGTGAGAGAGTGGGGAATGGGTATTGGTGACAATGAAGGGGGAATGGGTATTAGTCACAATGAGAGAGTGGGGACAGGTATTAGTGGCAATGAGAGAGTGGGGATGGTTATTACTGGCAATGAGAGTGGGGGGATGGCTATTAGTGACAGTGAGAGAGTGGGGAAAGGGCTATTAGTGACAATGAGACAGAGGTCGAATGGGTACTAGTGACAATGAGACAGTGGACGTACAAGTACTAGTGACAATGAGAGCGTGAGCTAACGGGTACTAGTGACAATGAGACAGTGGGCGAACGGGTATTAGTGACAATGATAGAGTGGGCGAATGGTTATTAGTGACAGTGAGAGAGTGGGCAAATGGGTATTAGTGACAGTGAGCGAATGGGGGAACGGGTATTACTGACAGAGTGATAGTGCGCGAAGGAGTATTAGTGACAGTGAGAGAATGGGGGAACGGCTATGAGTGACAATGAGAGAGTAGGGGAATGGGTATTAGTGACAATGGGAGAGTGTGGATGGGTATTAGTGACAGTAAGAGTGGGGAAAGGGGTATTAGTGACAATGATGCAGTGGGGTAATGGGTACTAGTGACAATGAGACTGTGGGCGAATGGGTATTAGTGAGTGAGAGAGTGGGGATGGGTACTAGTGACAATGAGTGTGGGGGAAAGGGTATTAGCGACAATGAGAGAGTGGGGACAGGTATTAGAGAGAGTGAGAGAGTGGGGACAGGTATTAGTGAGAGTGAGAGAGTGGGGACAGGTATTAGTGAGTGTGAGAGAGTGGGGTCGGGTATTAGTTACAATGAGAGTGGGCGAACGGGTATTAGAGACAATGACTGTGGGAGAACAGGTATCAGTGACAATGAGAGTGTGGGGACATGTACTATTGACAGAGAGTGGGGATGGGTATTAATGAGAATGAGAGAGTGGGGACAGGTATTAGTGACGATGAGAGTGGGGGAATGAATATCAGTGACAATGAGAGAGTGGGGATGGGTATTAGTGACAATGAGAGAGTAGGGACGGGTATTAGTGAAAATGAGAGTAGGAAAACAGGTATTCGTAACAATGAGACTGTGGGGGAATGGGTATTAGTGACAATGAAAGAGGGGGAATGGCTATGAGTGACAATGGGAAAGTGGGGACTGGTATTAGTGACAATGAGAGAGTGGGTACATGTCCTAGTGACAATGAGAGATTGAGGATAGGTATTAGTGACAATGAGGGAGTGGGCAAAAAGCTATTAGTGACAATGAGACAGTGGGGATGAGTATTAGTGACAATGAAAGAGGGAAATGGGTATTAGTCACAATGAGAGAGTGGGAATGGGTATTTCTGACAATGAAGGGGGGAATGAGTATTAGTCATAATGAGAGAGTGAGGACGAGTAATAGTGACATTGAGAGAGTGGGGATGCATATGAGCGACAATGAGAGTGGGGGAACAGGTATTACTGACAATGAGACAGTGGGCGAACGGGTATTAGTGACAATGAGACAGTGGGCGAAAGGGTATTAGTGACAGTGAGAGTGGGGGGACGGGAGTTAGTGACAGTGAGAGTGGGAGAATAGGTATGAGTGACAATGAGAGACTGGGGACGGGTATTAGTCACAATGAGAGAGTGGGGATGGGTATTAGGCACAATGAGAGAGTGGGGACGAGTATTAGTGACAATGAGAGTGGGGGAATGGGTATTAGTGAGAATGAAAGTGGGGGAATGGCTATTAGTGACAATGGCCGAGTGGGGACGGGTATTAGTGACAATGAATGTGGGGGAACAGGTATTAGTGACAATGAGAGAGTGGGGGAAATGGGTTTTGTGACAATGACAGAGTGGGGATAGGTATTAGTAACAATGAGAGAGTGGGAATAGGTATTAGTGACAATGAGAGAATGGGGATTGGTATTAGTGACAATCGGAGAGTGGGGAAGGGTATTAGTGACAATGAGAGAGTGGGCAAACAGGTATTAGTGTCAATGAGAGTGGGGGACTGGGTATTAGTGACAATGAGAGATTGGGGGAATGGGTATTACTGACAATGAGAGTGGGGGAATGGGTATTAGTGAGAATGAAAGTGGGGGAATGGGTATTAGTGAGAATGAAAGTGGGGGAATAGCTATTAGTGACAATAGCAGAGTGGGGACGGGTATTAATGACAATGAATGTGGGGGAACAGGTATTAGTGACAATGAGAGAGTGGGGGAAATGGGTTTTGTGACAATGACAGAGTGGGGATAGGTATTAGTAACAATGAGAGAGTGGGGATGGGTACTAGTGACAATGAATGTGGGGAATAGGTATTAGTGACAATGAGAGAATGGGGATTGGTATTAGTGACAATCGGAGAGTGGGGAAGGGTATTAGTGACAATGAGAGAGTGGGCAAACAGGTATTAGTATCAATGAGAGTGGGGGACTGGGTATTAGTGACAATGAGAGATTGGGGGAATGGGTATTAGTGACAATGAGAGAGTGGGGACGGGTATTATTGACAATGAGAGAGTGAGGGATGGGGTATTAGTGACTATGAGAGAGTGGGGGAAGGGGTATTAGTGACTATGAGACAGTGGGCGAATGGGTATTAGTGACAATGAGAGAGTGGGGGAATGGGTATTAGTGAAAGTGAGAGAGCAGGGGGACGGGTTATTAGTGACAATGAGATAGTGGACGAACAGGTATTGGTGACAGTGAAGGAGTGGGGGAATGGGTATTAGTGACAGTGAGAGAGCGGGGGGACGGGTTATTAGTGACAATGAGATAGTGGACGAACAGGTATTAGTGACATAGAGAGTGGGTGATCGGGTATTAGTGATAGTGAGAGAGTGGGCGAACAGGTATTAGTGACAGGGAGACAGAGGGCGAATGGGTATTAGTGACACTGAGAGAGAGGACGAACGGGTATTAGTGATAGTGAGAGAGTGGGTGAACGGTTATAAGTGACAGTGAGAGAGTGGGGGACTGGGTATTAGTGACAATGAGAGAGTGGGGATGGGTATTAGTGACAATGAGAGAGTGGGGAAAGGGGTATTAGTGACAATGAAAGTGGGGTAATGGGTACTAGTGACAATGAGACTGTGGGCAAATGGGTATTAGTGACAGTGAGAGAGTGGGGATGGGTAATAGTGACAATGTGTGTGGGGGAATGGGTATTAGTGACAATGAGAGAGTGGGGACAGGTATTAGTGAGAGTGAGAGAGTGGGGACAGGTATTAGTGAGTGTGAGAGAGTGGGGTCGGGTATTAGTTACAATGAGAGTGGGCGAACGGGTATTAGAGACAATGACTGTGGGAGAAAGGGTATCAGTGACAATGAGAGAGTGGGGACCTGTACTATTGACAAAGAGAGAGTGGGGATGGGTATTAGTCAGAACGGGAGAGTGGGGACAGGTATTAGTGATGATGAGAGTGGGAGGATGAGTATCAGTGACAATGAAAGAGTGGGGGAACGGGTATTAGTGAAAATCAGAGAGTGGGGATGGGTATTAGTGACAGTGAGAGAGTGGGAATGGGTATTAATGATAATGAGAGAGTGGGGATGGGTATTAATGACAATGAGTATTTGGGGACAGGTATTAGTGAAAATGAGAGTAGGCAAACAGGTATTCGTAACAATGAGACTGTGGGGGAATGGGTATTAGTGACAATGAAAGAGGGGGAATGGCTATGAGTGACAAATGGAAAGTGGGGACAGGTATTACTGACAATGAGAGAGTGGGGATAGATATTAGTGACAATGAGACAGTGTGGACATGTCTTAGTGACAATGAGAGATTGAGGATAGATACTAGTGACAATGAGAGAGTGGGCAAACAGGTATTAGAGACAATGAGGGTGGGAGATTGGGTATTAGTGACAATGAGAGAGTAGGCAAAAAGGTATTAGTGACAATGAGAGGATGGGGACGGGTATTAGTCACAATGAGACAGTGGGGATTAGTATTAGTGACAATGAAAGAGGGAAATGGGTATTAGTCACAATGAGACAGTGGGAAAGTGTATTTGTGCCAATGAAGGGTGGAATGGGTATTAGTCACAAGGAGAGAGTGGGAAATCGGTATTAGTGACAATGAAAGTGGGGGAATGGCTACTAGTGACAATGGGAGAGTGGGGATGGGTATTAGTGACAATGAATGTGGGGGAACAGGTATTAGTGACAATGAGAGAGTGGGTGATTGTGTATTAGTGACAATGAGAGAGTGGTGGAATGGATATTAGTGACAATGAGACAGTGGGCAAACAGGTATCAGTGACAACGAGAGAGTGGGGATGGGTATTAGTGACAATGAGACAGTGAGCGAATGGGTATTAGTGACCATTACAGTGTGGGGGAACGGGAATTAGTGACAATGAGAGAGTGGATGAACAGGTATTAGTGACAATGATAGAGTGGGCGAACGGGTATAATTGACAGTGAGAGAGTGTGCGAATGGGTATTAGTGACAGTGAGACAGTGGGTGAACGGGTATTAGTGACAGTGACAGTGGGGGGATGGGTATTCGTGACAGTGAGAGTGGGAGAATGGGTATTAGTGACAATGAGAGAGTGGGCAAAAAGGTATTACTGACAATGAGGGACTGGGAGAATGGGTATTAGTGACAATGAGAGAGTGGGGACGGGTATTAGTGACAATGAGAAAGTGGGTGAATGGGTATTACTGAGTATGAGAGAGTGGGGATGGGTATTAATGACAATGAGAGAGTGGGGACAGGTATTAGTGACAATGAGAGAGTGGGGACAGGTATTAGTGACAATGAGAGTAGGCAAACAGGTATTCGTGACAATGAGACTGTGGGGGAATGGGTATTAGTGACAGTGAGAGAGTGGGGAAAGGGCTATTAGTAACAATGAGACAGAGGTCGAATGGGTACTAGTGACAATGAGAAAGTGGACCGTCGTGTACTGGTGACAATGAGAGACTGGGCAAACGGGTACTAGTGACAATGAGAGAGTGGGTGAACGGGTATTAGTGACAGTGAGCGAATGGGGGAACGGGTATTCGTGACAGTGAGATAGTGCGCGAAGGGGTATTAGTGACAGCGAGAGAGTGGGGGAAGGGGTATTAGTGACAGTGAGAGAGTGGGGCAAGGGGTATTAGTGACAGTGAGAGAGTGGGGAATGGGTATTGGTGACAATGAAGGGGAGAATGGGTATTAGTCACAATGAGAGAGTGGGGACGGGTATTAGTGACAATGGGAGAGTGTGGATGGGTATTATTGACAATGAGACAGTGGGCGAACGGGTATTAGTGACAGTGAGAGAGTGGGGGGATGGGTATTAGTGACAGTAAGAGAGTGTGGAAAGCGGTATTAGTGACAATGATACAGTGGGGTAATGGGTACTAGTGACAATGAGACTGTGGGCAAACGGGTATTAGTGACAGTGAGAGAGTGGGGTGGGTACTAGTGACAATGAGTGTGGGGGAATGGGTATTAGTGACAATGAGAGAGTGGGGATGGGTATTAGTGAGAGTGAGAGAGTGGGGACAGGTATTAGTGAGTGGGGACAGGTATTAGTGAGTGTGAGAGAGTGGGGTCGGGTATTAGTTACAATGAGAGTGGGGGAACAGGTATTAGAGACAATGACTGT
The DNA here is from genome assembly GCF_030028105.1 of Mobula birostris. Taxonomy (NCBI): domain Eukaryota; kingdom Metazoa; phylum Chordata; class Chondrichthyes; order Myliobatiformes; family Myliobatidae; genus Mobula; species Mobula birostris. The sequence continues at coordinate 91,935,105 of NC_092373.1, forward strand.
GGGAGAACAGGTATCAGTGACAATGAGAGTGTGGGGACATGTACTATTGACAAACAGAGAGTGGGGATGGGTATTAATGAGAATGAGAGAGTGGGGACAGGTATTAGTAACGATGAGAGTGGGGGAATGAATATCAGTGACAGTGAGAGTGGGGGGAAGGCAATTAGTGACAGTGAGAGTGGGAGAATGGGTATGAGTGACAATGAGAGACTGGGGATGGGTATTAGTCACAATGAGAGAGTGGGGATGGGTATTTGTCACAATGAGAGAGTGGGGATGAGTATTAGTGACAATGAGAGATTGAGGATAGGTATTAGTGACAATGAGAGAGTGGGGACATGTCTTAGTGACAATGAGAGATTGAGGATAGGTATTAGTGACAATGAGAGAGTGGGCAAAAAGCTATTAGTGACAATTAGACAGTGGGGATGAGTATTAGTGACAATGAAAGAGAGAAATGGATATTAGTCACAATGAGAGCGGGGGGATGGGTATTAGTCACAATGACAGAGTGGGAATGGGTATTTATGACAATGAAGGGGGGAATGGGTATTAGTCATAATGAGAGAGTCAGGACAGGTAATAGTGGCAAAGAGAGAGTGGGGATGCATATGAGTGACAATGAGAGTGGGGGAACAGGTATTACTGACAATGAGACAGTGGGCGAATGGGTATTAGTGACAGTGAGAGTGGGAGAATGGCTATGAGTGACAATGAGAGACTGGGGACGGGTATTAGTCACAATGAGAGCGTGGGGATGGGTATTAGTCACAATGAGAGAGTGGGGATGAGTATTAGTGACAATGAGAGTGGGGGAATGGGTATTAGTGAGAATGAAAGTGTGGGAATGGCTATTAGTGACAATGGGAGAGTGGGGACGGGTATTAGTGACAATGAATGTGGGGGAACAGGTATTAGTGACAATGAGAGAGTGGGGGAAACGGGTTTTGTGACAATGACAGAGTGGGGATAGGTATTAGTAACAATGAGAGAGTGGGGATGGGTACTAGTGACAATGAATGTAGGGAATAGGTATTAGTGACAATGAGAGAATGGGGATTGGTATTAGTGACAATCAGAGAGTGGGGAAGGGTATTAGTGACAATGAGAGAGTGGGCAAACAGGTATTAGTGTCAATGAGAGTGGGGGACTGGGTATTAGTGACAATGAGAGAGTGGAGGAACAGGTATTAGTAACAGTGAGAGAGCGGGGGGATGGGTTATTAGTGACAATGAGATAGTGGGCGAACAGGTATTAGTGACACTGAGAGAGTGGGTGATCGGGTATTAGTGATAGAGAGTGGGCAAACAGGTATTAGTGATAGGGAGACAAAGGGCGAATGGGTATTAGTGACACTGAGAGAGTCGGCGAACGGGTATTAGTGATAGTGAGAGAGTGGGCGAATGGGTATAAGTGACAGTGAGAGAGTGGGAGACTGGGTATTAGTGACAATGAGACATTGGGGGAATGGGTATTAGTGACAATGAGAGAGTGGGGACAGGTATTAGTGACAATGAGAGAGTGGGGAAAGGGGTATTAGTGACATCAAAAGTGGGGGAATGGGTATTAGTGATAATGAAAGAGTGGAGACGGGTATTAGTGACAATGAGAGTGGGGGGATGTCTATTAGTTACAATGGGAGAATGGGGATGGGCATTAGTGACAATAAGAGAGTGGGGGAATGGGTATAAGTGCCAATGAGAGAACGGGGAAAGGGGTATTTGCGACATTGAGAGAGTGGGGGCAATGGCTATTAGTGACAATGAGAAAGTGGGGATGGGTATTAGTGACAATGAGAGAGTGGGAATGGGTATTAATGATAATGAGAGAGTGGGGATGGGTATTAATGACAATGAGTGTGTGGGGACAAGTATTAGTGAAAATGTGAGTAGGCAAACAGGTATTCGTAACAATGAGACTGTGGGGGAATGGGTATTAGTGACAATGAAAGAGGGAAAATGGCTATGAGTGACAAATGGAAAGTGGGGACAGGTATTCGTGACAATGAGAGATTGAGGATAGATATTAGTGACAATGAGAGAGTGGGCAAACAGGTATTAGAGACAATGAGGGTGGGAGATTGGGTATTAGTGACAATGAGAGAGTAGGCCAAAAGGTATTAGTGACAATGAGAGGATGGGGACGGGTATTAGTCACAATGAGACAGTGGGGATGAGTATTAGTGACAATGAAAGAGGGAAATGGGTATTAGTCACAATGAGAGAGTGGGAAAGGGTATTTGTGCCAATGAAGGGTGGAATGGGTATTAGTCACAAGGAGAGAGTGGGGATGGGTATTAGTGACAATGAGTGAGTAGGGAATGGGTATTAGTGACAATGAAAGTGGGGGAATGGCTAATAGTGACAATGGGAGAGTGGGGACAGGTATTAGTGACAATGAATGTGGGGAACAGGTATTAGTGACAATGAGAGGATGGGGACGGGTATTAGTCACAATGAGACAGTGGGGATGAGTATTAGTGACAATGAAAGAGGGGAATGGGTATTAGTCACAATGAGAGAGTGGGAAAGGGTATTTGTGCCAATGAAGGGTGGAATGGGTATTAGTCACAAGGAGAGAGTGGGGATGGGTATTAGTGACAATGAGTGAGTAGGGAATGGGTATTAGTGACAATGAAAGTGGGGGAATGGCTAATAGTGACAATGGGAGAGTGGGGACAGGTATTAGTGACAATGAATGTGGGGAACAGGTATTAGTGACAATGAGAGGATGGGGACAGGTATTAGTCACAATGAGACAGTGGGGATGAGTATTAGTGACAATGAAAGAGGGAAATGGGTATTAGTCACAATGAGAGAGTGGGAAAGGGTATTTGTGCCAATGAAGGGTGGAATGGGTATTAGTCACAAGGAGAGAGTGGGGACGGGTATTAGTGACAATGAGTGAGTGGGGAATGGGTATTAGTGACAATGAAAGTGGGGGAATGGCTAATAGTGACAATGGGAGAGTGGGGACAGGTATTAGTGACAATGAATGTGGGGGAACAGGTATTAGTGACAATGAGAGAGTGGGTGATTGTGTATTAGTGACAATGAGAGCGTGGTGGAATGGATATTAGTGACAATGAGACAGTGGGCAAACAGGTATTAGTGACAACGAGAGAGTGGGGATGGGTATTAGTGACAATGAGACAGTGAGCGAATGGGTATTAGTGACAATGACAGTGTGGGGGGACAGGAATTAGTGACAATGAGAGAGTGGATGAACAGGTATTAGTGACAATGATAGAGTGGGAGGACGGGTATTCGTGACAGTGAGAGAGTGTGCGAATGGGTATTAGTGACAGTGAGACAGTGGGTGAACGGGTATTAGTGACAGTGAGAGTGGGAGGACGGGTATTCGTGACAGTGAGAGAGTGTGCGAATGGGTATTAGTGACAGTGAGACAGTGGGTGAACGGGTACTAGTGACAGTGAGAGTGGGAGGACGGGTATTCGTGACAGTGAGAGAGTGTGCGAATGGGTATTAGTGACAGTGAGACAGTGGGTGAACGGGTACTAGTGACAGTGAGAGTGGGAGAATGGGTATTAGTGACAATGAGAGAGTGGGCAAAAAGGTATTAGTGACAATGAGGGACTGAGAGAATGGGTATTAGTGACAATGAGAGAGTGGGGACGGGTATTAGTGACAATGAGAGAGTGGGGACAGGTATTAGTGACAATGAGAGAGTGGGGACAGGTATTAGTGACAATGAGAGTAGGCAAACAGGTATTCGTGACAATGAGACTGTGGGGGAATGGGTATTAGTGACAGTGAGAGAGTGGGGAAAGGGCTATTAGTAACAATGAGACAGAGGTCGAATGGATACTAGTGACAATGAGAAAATGGATGTACGTGTACTGGTGACAATGAGAGACTGGGCGAATGGGTTTTAGTGAAAGTGAGCGAATGGGGGAACGGGTATTCGTGACAGTGAGATAGTGCGCGAAGGGGTATTAGTGACAGCGAGAGAGTGGGGGAAGGGGTATTAGTGACAGTGAGAGAGTGGGGACGGGTATTAGTGGCAATGAGAGAGTGGGGATGGTTATTACTGACAATGAGAGTGGGGGGATGGCTATTAGTGACAATGAGACAGAGGTCGAATGGGTACTAGTGACAATGAGACAGTGGACGTACGAGTACTAGTGACAATGAGAGCGTGGGTGAACGGGTACTAGTGACAATGAGAGAGTGGGCGAACGTGTATTAGTGACAATGATAGAGTGGGCGAATGGTTATTAGTGACAGTTAGAGAGTGGGCAAACGGGTATTAGTGATAGTGAGCGAATGGGGGAACGGGTATTAGTGACAGTGTGATAGTGCGCGAAGGGGTATTAGTGACAGTGAGAGAATGGGGGAACGGCTATGAGTGACAATGAGAGAGTAGGGGAACGGGTATTAGTGACAATGGGAGATTGTGGATGGGTATTAGTGACAATAAGACAGTGGGCGAATGGGTATTAGTGACAGTGAGAGAGTGGGGGAATGGGTATTAGTGACAGTAAGAGAGTGGGGAAAGGGGTATTAGTGACAATGATACAGTGGGGTAATGGGTACTAGTGACAATGAGACTGTGGGCGAATGGGTATTAGTGACAGTGAGAGAGTGGGGATGGGTACTAGTGACAATGAGTGTGGGGGATGGGTATTAGTGACAATGAGAGAGTGGGGACAGGTATTAGTGAGAGTGAGAGAGTGGGGTCGGGTATTAGTTACAATGAGAGTGGGCGAACGGGTATTAGAGACAATGACTGTGGGAGAACAGGTATCAGTGACAATGAGAGTGTGAGGACATGTACTATTGACAAAGAGAGAGTGGGGATGGGTATTAATGAGAATGAGAAAGTGGGGACAGGTAGTAGTGACGAAGAGAGTGGGGGAATGAATATCAGTGACAATGAGAGAGTGGGGATGGGTATTAGTGACAATGAGAGAGTAGGGACGGGTATTAGTGAAAATGAGAGTAGGCAAACAGGTATTCGTAACAATGAGACTGTGGGGGAATGGGTATTAGTGACAATGAAAGAGGGGGAATGGCTATGAGTGACAATGGGAAAGTGGGGACTGGTATTAGTAACAATGAGAGAGTGGGTACATGTCCTAGTGACAAAGAGAGATTGAGGATAGGTATTAGTGACAATGAGAGAGTGGGCAAAAAGCTATTAGTGACAATGAGACAGTGGGGAGAGTATTCGTGACAATGAAAGAAGGAAATGGGTATTAGTCACAATGAGAGAGTGGGAATGGGTATTTCTGACAATGAAGGGGGGAATGAGTATTAGTCATAATGAGAGAGTGAGGACGGGTAATAGTGACAATGAGAGAGTGGGGATGCATATGAGTGACAATGAGAGTGGGGGAACAGGTATTACTGACAATGAGACAGTGGGCGAACAGGTATTAGTGACAATGAGACAGTGGGCGAACGGGTATTAGTGACATTGAGAGTGGGGGGACGGGAGTTAGTGACAGTGAGAGTGGGAGAATGGGTATGAGTGACAATGAGAGACTGGGGACGGGTATTAGTCACAATGAGAGAGTGGGGACGAGTATTAGTGACTATGAGAGTGGGGGAATGGGTATTAGTGAGAATGAAAGTGGGGGAATGGGTATTAGTGAGAATGAAAGTGGGGGAATGGCTATTAGTGACAATGGCAGAGTGGGGACGGGTATTAGTGACAATGAATGTGGGGGAACAGGTATTAGTGACAATGAGAGAGTGGGGGAAATGGGTTTTGTGACAATGACAGAGTGGGGATAGGTATTAGTAACAATGTGAGAGTGGGGATGGGTACTAGTGACAATGAATGTGGGGAATAGGTATTAGTGACAATGAGAGAATGGGCAAACAGGTATTAGTGTCAATGAGAGCGGGGGACTGGGTATTAGTGACAATGAGAGTGGGGGAATGGGTATTAGTGACAATGAGAGAGTGGGCAAACAGGTATTAGTATCAATGAGAGTGGGGGACTGGGTATTAGTGACAATGAGAGAGTGGGGACGGGTATTATTGACAATGAGAGAGTGAGGGATGGGGTATTAGTGACTATGAGAAAGTGGGCGAATGGGTATTAGTGACAATGAGAGAGTGGGGGAAGGGGTATTAGTGACTATGAGACAGTGGGCGAATGGGTATTAGTGACAATGAGAGAGTGGGGGAACAGGTATTAGTGACAGTGGGAGAGTGGGGGAATGGGTATTAGTGAAAGTGAGAGAGCGGGGGGACGGGTTATTAGTAACAATGAGATAGTGGGCTAACAGGTATTAGTGACACAGAGAGTGGGCGATCGGGTATTAGTGACAGGGAGAGAGTGGGTTATTGTGTATTAGTGACAATGAGAGAGTGGTGAAATGGATATTAGTGACAATGAGAGATTGGGGGAATGGGTATTAGTGACAATGTGAGAGTGAGGATGGGTATTAGTGACAATGAGAGAGTGGGGAAAGGGGTATTAGTGACAACAAAAGTGGGGGAATGGGTATTAGTGATAATGAGAGAGTGGGGATGGGTATTAGTGACTATAAGAGAGTGGGGGAATGGGTATAAGTGCCAATTAGAGAGCGGGGAAAGGGGTATTTGCAACATTGACAGAGTGGGGGCAATGGCTATTAGTGACAATGGGAAAGTGGGGAAAGAGGTAGTAGTGACGAGAGAGTAGGGAAAGGGGTATTGGTGACAATGATAGAGTGGGCGAACGGGTATTATTGTCAATGAGAGAGTGAGGGAAGGGGTATTAGTGACTATGAGACATTGGGGGAATGGGTATTAGTGACAATGAGAGAGTGGGGACAGGTATTAGTGACAATGAGAGAGTGGGGAAAGGGGTATTAGTGACATCAAAAGTGGGGGAATGGGTATTAGTGATAATGAAAGAGTGGAGACGGGTATTAGTGACAATGAGAGTGGGGGGATGTCTATTAGTTACAATGGGAGAATGGGGATGGGCATTAGTGACAATAAGAGAGTGGGGGAATGGGTATAAGTGCCAATGAGAGAACGGGGAAAGGGGTATTTGCGACATTGAGAGAGTGGGGGCAATGGCTATTAGTGACAATGAGAAAGTGGGGATGGGTATTAGTGACAATGAGAGAGTGGGAATGGGTATTAATGATAATGAGAGAGTGGGGATGGGTATTAATGACAATGAGTGTGTGGGGACAAGTATTAGTGAAAATGTGAGTAGGCAAACAGGTATTCGTAACAATGAGACTGTGGGGGAATGGGTATTAGTGACAATGAAAGAGGGAAAATGGCTATGAGTGACAAATGGAAAGTGGGGACAGGTATTCGTGACAATGAGAGATTGAGGATAGATATTAGTGACAATGAGAGAGTGGGCAAACAGGTATTAGAGACAATGAGGGTGGGAGATTGGGTATTAGTGACAATGAGAGAGTAGGCCAAAAGGTATTAGTGACAATGAGAGGATGGGGACGGGTATTAGTCACAATGAGACAGTGGGGATGAGTATTAGTGACAATGAAAGAGGGAAATGGGTATTAGTCACAATGAGAGAGTGGGGATGGGTATTAGTGACAATGAGTGAGTAGGGAATGGGTATTAGTGACAATGAAAGTGGGGGAATGGCTAATAGTGACAATGGGAGAGTGGGGACAGGTATTAGTGACAATGAATGTGGGGAACAGGTATTAGTGACAATGAGAGGATGGGGACGGGTATTAGTCACAATGAGACAGTGGGGATGAGTATTAGTGACAATGAAAGAGGGGAATGGGTATTAGTCACAATGAGAGAGTGGGAAAGGGTATTTGTGCCAATGAAGGGTGGAATGGGTATTAGTCACAAGGAGAGAGTGGGGATGGGTATTAGTGACAATGAGTGAGTAGGGAATGGGTATTAGTGACAATGAAAGTGGGGGAATGGCTAATAGTGACAATGGGAGAGTGGGGACAGGTATTAGTGACAATGAATGTGGGGAACAGGTATTAGTGACAATGAGAGGATGGGGACAGGTATTAGTCACAATGAGACAGTGGGGATGAGTATTAGTGACAATGAAAGAGGGAAATGGGTATTAGTCACAATGAGAGAGTGGGAAAGGGTATTTGTGCCAATGAAGGGTGGAATGGGTATTAGTCACAAGGAGAGAGTGGGGACGGGTATTAGTGACAATGAGTGAGTGGGGAATGGGTATTAGTGACAATGAAAGTGGGGGAATGGCTAATAGTGACAATGGGAGAGTGGGGACAGGTATTAGTGACAATGAATGTGGGGGAACAGGTATTAGTGACAATGAGAGAGTGGGTGATTGTGTATTAGTGACAATGAGAGCGTGGTGGAATGGATATTAGTGACAATGAGACAGTGGGCAAACAGGTATTAGTGACAACGAGAGAGTGGGGATGGGTATTAGTGACAATGAGACAGTGAGCGAATGGGTATTAGTGACAATGACAGTGTGGGGGGACAGGAATTAGTGACAATGAGAGAGTGGATGAACAGGTATTAGTGACAATGATAGAGTGGGAGGACGGGTATTCGTGACAGTGAGAGAGTGTGCGAATGGGTATTAGTGACAGTGAGACAGTGGGTGAACGGGTATTAGTGACAGTGAGAGTGGGAGGACGGGTATTCGTGACAGTGAGAGAGTGTGCGAATGGGTATTAGTGACAGTGAGACAGTGGGTGAACGGGTACTAGTGACAGTGAGAGTGGGAGGACGGGTATTCGTGACAGTGAGAGAGTGTGCGAATGGGTATTAGTGACAGTGAGACAGTGGGTGAACGGGTACTAGTGACAGTGAGAGTGGGAGAATGGGTATTAGTGACAATGAGAGAGTGGGCAAAAAGGTATTAGTGACAATGAGGGACTGAGAGAATGGGTATTAGTGACAATGAGAGAGTGGGGACGGGTATTAGTGACAATGAGAGAGTGGGGACAGGTATTAGTGACAATGAGAGAGTGGGGACAGGTATTAGTGACAATGAGAGTAGGCAAACAGGTATTCGTGACAATGAGACTGTGGGGGAATGGGTATTAGTGACAGTGAGAGAGTGGGGAAAGGGCTATTAGTAACAATGAGACAGAGGTCGAATGGATACTAGTGACAATGAGAAAATGGATGTACGTGTACTGGTGACAATGAGAGACTGGGCGAATGGGTTTTAGTGAAAGTGAGCGAATGGGGGAACGGGTATTCGTGACAGTGAGATAGTGCGCGAAGGGGTATTAGTGACAGCGAGAGAGTGGGGGAAGGGGTATTAGTGACAGTGAGAGAGTGGGGACGGGTATTAGTGGCAATGAGAGAGTGGGGATGGTTATTACTGACAATGAGAGTGGGGGGATGGCTATTAGTGACAATGAGACAGAGGTCGAATGGGTACTAGTGACAATGAGACAGTGGACGTACGAGTACTAGTGACAATGAGAGCGTGGGTGAACGGGTACTAGTGACAATGAGAGAGTGGGCGAACGTGTATTAGTGACAATGATAGAGTGGGCGAATGGTTATTAGTGACAGTTAGAGAGTGGGCAAACGGGTATTAGTGATAGTGAGCGAATGGGGGAACGGGTATTAGTGACAGTGTGATAGTGCGCGAAGGGGTATTAGTGACAGTGAGAGAATGGGGGAACGGCTATGAGTGACAATGAGAGAGTAGGGGAACGGGTATTAGTGACAATGGGAGATTGTGGATGGGTATTAGTGACAATAAGACAGTGGGCGAATGGGTATTAGTGACAGTGAGAGAGTGGGGGAATGGGTATTAGTGACAGTAAGAGAGTGGGGAAAGGGGTATTAGTGACAATGATACAGTGGGGTAATGGGTACTAGTGACAATGAGACTGTGGGCGAATGGGTATTAGTGACAGTGAGAGAGTGGGGATGGGTACTAGTGACAATGAGTGTGGGGGATGGGTATTAGTGACAATGAGAGAGTGGGGACAGGTATTAGTGAGAGTGAGAGAGTGGGGTCGGGTATTAGTTACAATGAGAGTGGGCGAACGGGTATTAGAGACAATGACTGTGGGAGAACAGGTATCAGTGACAATGAGAGTGTGAGGACATGTACTATTGACAAAGAGAGAGTGGGGATGGGTATTAATGAGAATGAGAAAGTGGGGACAGGTAGTAGTGACGAAGAGAGTGGGGGAATGAATATCAGTGACAATGAGAGAGTGGGGATGGGTATTAGTGACAATGAGAGAGTAGGGACGGGTATTAGTGAAAATGAGAGTAGGCAAACAGGTATTCGTAACAATGAGACTGTGGGGGAATGGGTATTAGTGACAATGAAAGAGGGGGAATGGCTATGAGTGACAATGGGAAAGTGGGGACTGGTATTAGTAACAATGAGAGAGTGGGTACATGTCCTAGTGACAAAGAGAGATTGAGGATAGGTATTAGTGACAATGAGAGAGTGGGCAAAAAGCTATTAGTGACAATGAGACAGTGGGGAGAGTATTCGTGACAATGAAAGAAGGAAATGGGTATTAGTCACAATGAGAGAGTGGGAATGGGTATTTCTGACAATGAAGGGGGGAATGAGTATTAGTCATAATGAGAGAGTGAGGACGGGTAATAGTGACAATGAGAGAGTGGGGATGCATATGAGTGACAATGAGAGTGGGGGAACAGGTATTACTGACAATGAGACAGTGGGCGAACAGGTATTAGTGACAATGAGACAGTGGGCGAACGGGTATTAGTGACATTGAGAGTGGGGGGACGGGAGTTAGTGACAGTGAGAGTGGGAGAATGGGTATGAGTGACAATGAGAGACTGGGGACGGGTATTAGTCACAATGAGAGAGTGGGGACGAGTATTAGTGACTATGAGAGTGGGGGAATGGGTATTAGTGAGAATGAAAGTGGGGGAATGGGTATTAGTGAGAATGAAAGTGGGGGAATGGCTATTAGTGACAATGGCAGAGTGGGGACGGGTATTAGTGACAATGAATGTGGGGGAACAGGTATTAGTGACAATGAGAGAGTGGGGGAAATGGGTTTTGTGACAATGACAGAGTGGGGATAGGTATTAGTAACAATGTGAGAGTGGGGATGGGTACTAGTGACAATGAATGTGGGGAATAGGTATTAGTGACAATGAGAGAATGGGCAAACAGGTATTAGTGTCAATGAGAGCGGGGGACTGGGTATTAGTGACAATGAGAGTGGGGGAATGGGTATTAGTGACAATGAGAGAGTGGGCAAACAGGTATTAGTATCAATGAGAGTGGGGGACTGGGTATTAGTGACAATGAGAGAGTGGGGACGGGTATTATTGACAATGAGAGAGTGAGGGATGGGGTATTAGTGACTATGAGAAAGTGGGCGAATGGGTATTAGTGACAATGAGAGAGTGGGGGAAGGGGTATTAGTGACTATGAGACAGTGGGCGAATGGGTATTAGTGACAATGAGAGAGTGGGGGAACAGGTATTAGTGACAGTGGGAGAGTGGGGGAATGGGTATTAGTGAAAGTGAGAGAGCGGGGGGACGGGTTATTAGTAACAATGAGATAGTGGGCTAACAGGTATTAGTGACACAGAGAGTGGGCGATCGGGTATTAGTGACAGGGAGAGAGTGGGTTATTGTGTATTAGTGACAATGAGAGAGTGGTGAAATGGATATTAGTGACAATGAGAGATTGGGGGAATGGGTATTAGTGACAATGTGAGAGTGAGGATGGGTATTAGTGACAATGAGAGAGTGGGGAAAGGGGTATTAGTGACAACAAAAGTGGGGGAATGGGTATTAGTGATAATGAGAGAGTGGGGATGGGTATTAGTGACTATAAGAGAGTGGGGGAATGGGTATAAGTGCCAATTAGAGAGCGGGGAAAGGGGTATTTGCAACATTGACAGAGTGGGGGCAATGGCTATTAGTGACAATGGGAAAGTGGGGAAAGAGGTAGTAGTGACGAGAGAGTAGGGAAAGGGGTATTGGTGACAATGATAGAGTGGGCGAACGGGTATTATTGTCAATGAGAGAGTGAGGGAAGGGGTATTAGTGACTATGAGACATTGGGGGAATGGGTATTAGTGACAATGAGAGAGTGGGGACAGGTATTAGTGACAATGAGAGAGTGGGGAAAGGGGTATTAGTGACATCAAAAGTGGGGGAATGGGTATTAGTGATAATGAAAGAGTGGAGACGGGTATTAGTGACAATGAGAGTGGGGGGATGTCTATTAGTTACAATGGGAGAATGGGGATGGGCATTAGTGACAATAAGAGAGTGGGGGAATGGGTATAAGTGCCAATGAGAGAACGGGGAAAGGGGTATTTGCGACATTGAGAGAGTGGGGGCAATGGCTATTAGTGACAATGAGAAAGTGGGGATGGGTATTAGTGACAATGAGAGAGTGGGAATGGGTATTAATGATAATGAGAGAGTGGGGATGGGTATTAATGACAATGAGTGTGTGGGGACAAGTATTAGTGAAAATGTGAGTAGGCAAACAGGTATTCGTAACAATGAGACTGTGGGGGAATGGGTATTAGTGACAATGAAAGAGGGAAAATGGCTATGAGTGACAAATGGAAAGTGGGGACAGGTATTCGTGACAATGAGAGATTGAGGATAGATATTAGTGACAATGAGAGAGTGGGCAAACAGGTATTAGAGACAATGAGGGTGGGAGATTGGGTATTAGTGACAATGAGAGAGTAGGCCAAAAGGTATTAGTGACAATGAGAGGATGGGGACGGGTATTAGTCACAATGAGACAGTGGGGATGAGTATTAGTGACAATGAAAGAGGGAAATGGGTATTAGTCACAATGAGAGAGTGGGAAAGGGTATTTGTGCCAATGAAGGGTGGAATGGGTATTAGTCACAAGGAGAGAGTGGGGATGGGTATTAGTGACAATGAGTGAGTAGGGAATGGGTATTAGTGACAATGAAAGTGGGGGAATGGCTAATAGTGACAATGGGAGAGTGGGGACAGGTATTAGTGACAATGAATGTGGGGAACAGGTATTAGTGACAATGAGAGGATGGGGACGGGTATTAGTCACAATGAGACAGTGGGGATGAGTATTAGTGACAATGAAAGAGGGGAATGGGTATTAGTCACAATGAGAGAGTGGGAAAGGGTATTTGTGCCAATGAAGGGTGGAATGGGTATTAGTCACAAGGAGAGAGTGGGGATGGGTATTAGTGACAATGAGTGAGTAGGGAATGGGTATTAGTGACAATGAAAGTGGGGGAATGGCTAATAGTGACAATGGGAGAGTGGGGACAGGTATTAGTGACAATGAATGTGGGGAACAGGTATTAGTGACAATGAGAGGATGGGGACAGGTATTAGTCACAATGAGACAGTGGGGATGAGTATTAGTGACAATGAAAGAGGGAAATGGGTATTAGTCACAATGAGAGAGTGGGAAAGGGTATTTGTGCCAATGAAGGGTGGAATGGGTATTAGTCACAAGGAGAGAGTGGGGACGGGTATTAGTGACAATGAGTGAGTGGGGAATGGGTATTAGTGACAATGAAAGTGGGGGAATGGCTAATAGTGACAATGGGAGAGTGGGGACAGGTATTAGTGACAATGAATGTGGGGGAACAGGTATTAGTGACAATGAGAGAGTGGGTGATTGTGTATTAGTGACAATGAGAGCGTGGTGGAATGGATATTAGTGACAATGAGACAGTGGGCAAACAGGTATTAGTGACAACGAGAGAGTGGGGATGGGTATTAGTGACAATGAGACAGTGAGCGAATGGGTATTAGTGACAATGACAGTGTGGGGGGACAGGAATTAGTGACAATGAGAGAGTGGATGAACAGGTATTAGTGACAATGATAGAGTGGGAGGACGGGTATTCGTGACAGTGAGAGAGTGTGCGAATGGGTATTAGTGACAGTGAGACAGTGGGTGAACGGGTATTAGTGACAGTGAGAGTGGGAGGACGGGTATTCGTGACAGTGAGAGAGTGTGCGAATGGGTATTAGTGACAGTGAGACAGTGGGTGAACGGGTACTAGTGACAGTGAGAGTGGGAGGACGGGTATTCGTGACAGTGAGAGAGTGTGCGAATGGGTATTAGTGACAGTGAGACAGTGGGTGAACGGGTACTAGTGACAGTGAGAGTGGGAGAATGGGTATTAGTGACAATGAGAGAGTGGGCAAAAAGGTATTAGTGACAATGAGGGACTGAGAGAATGGGTATTAGTGACAATGAGAGAGTGGGGACGGGTATTAGTGACAATGAGAGAGTGGGGACAGGTATTAGTGACAATGAGAGAGTGGGGACAGGTATTAGTGACAATGAGAGTAGGCAAACAGGTATTCGTGACAATGAGACTGTGGGGGAATGGGTATTAGTGACAGTGAGAGAGTGGGGAAAGGGCTATTAGTAACAATGAGACAGAGGTCGAATGGATACTAGTGACAATGAGAAAATGGATGTACGTGTACTGGTGACAATGAGAGACTGGGCGAATGGGTTTTAGTGAAAGTGAGCGAATGGGGGAACGGGTATTCGTGACAGTGAGATAGTGCGCGAAGGGGTATTAGTGACAGCGAGAGAGTGGGGGAAGGGGTATTAGTGACAGTGAGAGAGTGGGGACGGGTATTAGTGGCAATGAGAGAGTGGGGATGGTTATTACTGACAATGAGAGTGGGGGGATGGCTATTAGTGACAATGAGACAGAGGTCGAATGGGTACTAGTGACAATGAGACAGTGGACGTACGAGTACTAGTGACAATGAGAGCGTGGGTGAACGGGTACTAGTGACAATGAGAGAGTGGGCGAACGTGTATTAGTGACAATGATAGAGTGGGCGAATGGTTATTAGTGACAGTTAGAGAGTGGGCAAACGGGTATTAGTGATAGTGAGCGAATGGGGGAACGGGTATTAGTGACAGTGTGATAGTGCGCGAAGGGGTATTAGTGACAGTGAGAGAATGGGGGAACGGCTATGAGTGACAATGAGAGAGTAGGGGAACGGGTATTAGTGACAATGGGAGATTGTGGATGGGTATTAGTGACAATAAGACAGTGGGCGAATGGGTATTAGTGACAGTGAGAGAGTGGGGGAATGGGTATTAGTGACAGTAAGAGAGTGGGGAAAGGGGTATTAGTGACAATGATACAGTGGGGTAATGGGTACTAGTGACAATGAGACTGTGGGCGAATGGGTATTAGTGACAGTGAGAGAGTGGGGATGGGTACTAGTGACAATGAGTGTGGGGGATGGGTATTAGTGACAATGAGAGAGTGGGGACAGGTATTAGTGAGAGTGAGAGAGTGGGGTCGGGTATTAGTTACAATGAGAGTGGGCGAACGGGTATTAGAGACAATGACTGTGGGAGAACAGGTATCAGTGACAATGAGAGTGTGAGGACATGTACTATTGACAAAGAGAGAGTGGGGATGGGTATTAATGAGAATGAGAAAGTGGGGACAGGTAGTAGTGACGAAGAGAGTGGGGGAATGAATATCAGTGACAATGAGAGAGTGGGGATGGGTATTAGTGACAATGAGAGAGTAGGGACGGGTATTAGTGAAAATGAGAGTAGGCAAACAGGTATTCGTAACAATGAGACTGTGGGGGAATGGGTATTAGTGACAATGAAAGAGGGGGAATGGCTATGAGTGACAATGGGAAAGTGGGGACTGGTATTAGTAACAATGAGAGAGTGGGTACATGTCCTAGTGACAAAGAGAGATTGAGGATAGGTATTAGTGACAATGAGAGAGTGGGCAAAAAGCTATTAGTGACAATGAGACAGTGGGGAGAGTATTCGTGACAATGAAAGAAGGAAATGGGTATTAGTCACAATGAGAGAGTGGGAATGGGTATTTCTGACAATGAAGGGGGGAATGAGTATTAGTCATAATGAGAGAGTGAGGACGGGTAATAGTGACAATGAGAGAGTGGGGATGCATATGAGTGACAATGAGAGTGGGGGAACAGGTATTACTGACAATGAGACAGTGGGCGAACAGGTATTAGTGACAATGAGACAGTGGGCGAACGGGTATTAGTGACATTGAGAGTGGGGGGACGGGAGTTAGTGACAGTGAGAGTGGGAGAATGGGTATGAGTGACAATGAGAGACTGGGGACGGGTATTAGTCACAATGAGAGAGTGGGGACGAGTATTAGTGACTATGAGAGTGGGGGAATGGGTATTAGTGAGAATGAAAGTGGGGGAATGGGTATTAGTGAGAATGAAAGTGGGGGAATGGCTATTAGTGACAATGGCAGAGTGGGGACGGGTATTAGTGACAATGAATGTGGGGGAACAGGTATTAGTGACAATGAGAGAGTGGGGGAAATGGGTTTTGTGACAATGACAGAGTGGGGATAGGTATTAGTAACAATGTGAGAGTGGGGATGGGTACTAGTGACAATGAATGTGGGGAATAGGTATTAGTGACAATGAGAGAATGGGCAAACAGGTATTAGTGTCAATGAGAGCGGGGGACTGGGTATTAGTGACAATGAGAGTGGGGGAATGGGTATTAGTGACAATGAGAGAGTGGGCAAACAGGTATTAGTATCAATGAGAGTGGGGGACTGGGTATTAGTGACAATGAGAGAGTGGGGACGGGTATTATTGACAATGAGAGAGTGAGGGATGGGGTATTAGTGACTATGAGAAAGTGGGCGAATGGGTATTAGTGACAATGAGAGAGTGGGGGAAGGGGTATTAGTGACTATGAGACAGTGGGCGAATGGGTATTAGTGACAATGAGAGAGTGGGGGAACAGGTATTAGTGACAGTGGGAGAGTGGGGGAATGGGTATTAGTGAAAGTGAGAGAGCGGGGGGACGGGTTATTAGTAACAATGAGATAGTGGGCTAACAGGTATTAGTGACACAGAGAGTGGGCGATCGGGTATTAGTGACAGGGAGAGAGTGGGTTATTGTGTATTAGTGACAATGAGAGAGTGGTGAAATGGATATTAGTGACAATGAGAGATTGGGGGAATGGGTATTAGTGACAATGTGAGAGTGAGGATGGGTATTAGTGACAATGAGAGAGTGGGGAAAGGGGTATTAGTGACAACAAAAGTGGGGGAATGGGTATTAGTGATAATGAGAGAGTGGGGATGGGTATTAGTGACTATAAGAGAGTGGGGGAATGGGTATAAGTGCCAATTAGAGAGCGGGGAAAGGGGTATTTGCAACATTGACAGAGTGGGGGCAATGGCTATTAGTGACAATGGGAAAGTGGGGAAAGAGGTAGTAGTGACGAGAGAGTAGGGAAAGGGGTATTGGTGACAATGATAGAGTGGGCGAACGGGTATTATTGTCAATGAGAGAGTGAGGGAAGGGGTATTAGTGACTATGAGACATTGGGGGAATGGGTATTAGTGACAATGAGAGAGTGGGGACAGGTATTAGTGACAATGAGAGAGTGGGGAAAGGGGTATTAGTGACATCAAAAGTGGGGGAATGGGTATTAGTGATAATGAAAGAGTGGAGACGGGTATTAGTGACAATGAGAGTGGGGGGATGTCTATTAGTTACAATGGGAGAATGGGGATGGGCATTAGTGACAATAAGAGAGTGGGGGAATGGGTATAAGTGCCAATGAGAGAACGGGGAAAGGGGTATTTGCGACATTGAGAGAGTGGGGGGCAATGGCTATTAGTGACAATGAGAAAGTGGGGATGGGTATTAGTGACAATGAGAGAGTGGGAATGGGTATTAATGATAATGAGAGAGTGGGGATGGGTATTAATGACAATGAGTGTGTGGGGACAAGTATTAGTGAAAATGTGAGTAGGCAAACAGGTATTCGTAACAATGAGACTGTGGGGGAATGGGTATTAGTGACAATGAAAGAGGGAAAATGGCTATGAGTGACAAATGGAAAGTGGGGACAGGTATTCGTGACAATGAGAGATTGAGGATAGATATTAGTGACAATGAGAGAGTGGGCAAACAGGTATTAGAGACAATGAGGGTGGGAGATTGGGTATTAGTGACAATGAGAGAGTAGGCCAAAAGGTATTAGTGACAATGAGAGGATGGGGACGGGTATTAGTCACAATGAGACAGTGGGGATGAGTATTAGTGACAATGAAAGAGGGAAATGGGTATTAGTCACAATGAGAGAGTGGGGATGGGTATTAGTGACAATGAGTGAGTAGGGAATGGGTATTAGTGACAATGAAAGTGGGGGAATGGCTAATAGTGACAATGGGAGAGTGGGGACAGGTATTAGTGACAATGAATGTGGGGAACAGGTATTAGTGACAATGAGAGGATGGGGACGGGTATTAGTCACAATGAGACAGTGGGGATGAGTATTAGTGACAATGAAAGAGGGGAATGGGTATTAGTCACAATGAGAGAGTGGGAAAGGGTATTTGTGCCAATGAAGGGTGGAATGGGTATTAGTCACAAGGAGAGAGTGGGGATGGGTATTAGTGACAATGAGTGAGTAGGGAATGGGTATTAGTGACAATGAAAGTGGGGGAATGGCTAATAGTGACAATGGGAGAGTGGGGACAGGTATTAGTGACAATGAATGTGGGGAACAGGTATTAGTGACAATGAGAGGATGGGGACAGGTATTAGTCACAATGAGACAGTGGGGATGAGTATTAGTGACAATGAAAGAGGGAAATGGGTATTAGTCACAATGAGAGAGTGGGAAAGGGTATTTGTGCCAATGAAGGGTGGAATGGGGTATTAGTCACAAGGAGAGAGTGGGGACGGGTATTAGTGACAATGAGTGAGTGGGGAATGGGTATTAGTGACAATGAAAGTGGGGGGAATGGCTAATAGTGACAATGGGAGAGTGGGGACAGGTATTAGTGACAATGAATGTGGGGGAACAGGTATTAGTGACAATGAGAGAGTGGGTGATTGTGTATTAGTGACAATGAGAGCGTGGTGGAATGGATATTAGTGACAATGAGACAGTGGGCAAACAGGTATT